>NC_084616.1:59670580-59685580 GCF_033978795.1 Nerophis ophidion
ACATACAGGTAGCCTAAATAGCATGTTAGCATCGATTAGCTGGCAGTCATGCCGCGACCAAATATGTCTAATTAGCACATAAGTCATAAGTAACAACAAGACTCACCTTTGTGATTTCGTTGACTTTATCGTTGGGAATTCATCTGCTTAGAGTGTCGCAGGATATTCACACATTTTTGCCATCTCTGTCGTAGCATCGCCGGTAAAAACCAAACGAGGGACTTTCGCATCTCTTGACACTGCCGCAACTTAAATCCGTCGATTGGAAAATGGGTTTTGTTTGGCATTAAATGTGGATGGAGGGCAAGGCTGGATGCAAATATAGCTACAAATGAGGCATAATGTTGCAATATGTACACACAGCTAGCCTAAATAGCATGTTAGCATCGATTAGCATGCCGTGCTAATCGATGCGCATTCTACGTAAATCAACTTGAATCCGTCCCTGATCGTGTTGTTACACCCGACAAAACACCGACGAGGCACGATGTCTCCAAGGTATCGGAAAACAGTCGAAAAAACGGAAAATGACAGAGCTGATTTGACTCGAGGCGTCTGTGGTAGGGAAAAATGGCGTTGAGTACCGATGTGACGTCACGTTCTGACATTGTCGCTCAGAGAGGGATGAACAGACAGGCGTTTAATTCGCCAAAATTCACCCATTCAGAGGTCGGAAATAGGTTAAAAAAATATATGGTCTTTTTTCTGCAACATCAAGGTATATATTGACGCTTACATAGGTCTGGTGATAATGTTCCCATTTAAAGGAGGGCTCATAAAGAGCACCAAGGTAAATATGTTTTTCTTTCGAGGCAAGAGCTCCGATGCCTTTATCTCTATTTTTACATTTTGATAGAGGGAGGTATTTTTATTTATTTTTTTAATTTAAAGTTATGTACATTGTTTCTGCTTTGAGTGTTTCAGAGTTGGACATGTGTTTTACTGAGGTGGCTAACTATGATGCGTGCAGTTTATCAAAGCAACAAACAAACAATCGGAAAATCCCCGTTACTGAGGTGGCTAACCATGATGCGTGCAGTTTATCAAAGCAACAAACAAACAATCGGAAAATCCCCGTTACTGAGGTGGCTAACCATGATGCGTGCAGTTTATCAAAGCAACAATCAAACAATCGGAAAATTCCTGTCGTATCAATTCCTAGATATGGTCGTAACTATACTAAATGCACTGGGCATAATAAACACAACATTATTAATATTGCTACTACGGATAATTTGATCAAAAACTCCCTAAAACAGCCCACTACCTATAATGTAGGTTTTTTAAACATAAGATCATTGTCTCCCAAAACGTTGTTAGTTAATGATATTATCAGAGACAACAATCTTAACGTCATCGGTCTCAGCGAAACCTGGCTTAAACCAAACGACTTTTTTGCGCTAAATGAGGCATTTCCTCCTAACTTTACTCATGCGCATATTGCCCGTCCGCTCAAAAGGGGTGGGGGGGTCGCACTAATATACAACGAAAACTTTAACCTTAGTCCTAACATAAATAATAAATATAAATCGTTTGAGGTGCTTACTATGAGGTCTGTCACACCGCTGCCTCTACACCTGGCTGTTATCTACCGCCCCCCAGGGCCCTATTCGGACTTTATTAATGAATTCTCAGAGTTCGTTGCTGATCTAGTGACACACGCCGATAATATAATCATAATGGGGGACTTTAATATCCATATGAATACCCCATCGGACCCACCGTGCGTAGCGCTCCAGACTGTAATTGATAGCTGTGGTCTCACACAAATAATAAATGAACCCACGCATCGCAACGGTAATACGATAGACCTAGTGCTTGTCAGGGGCATCACCGTTTCCAAAGTTACGATACTCCCGTATACTAAAGTATTGTCCGATCATTACCTTATAAAATTCGAGGTTCAGACGCATGTTCGTCAAACTAATAATAATAATAACTGCTATAGCAGCCGCAACATTAATACAGCCACAACGACAACTCTTGCGGACCTACTGCCCTCGGTAATGGCACCATTCCCAAAGTATGTGGGCTCTATTGATAACCTCACTAACAACTTTAACGACGCCCTGCGCGAAACCATTGATAACATAGCACCGCTAAAGTTAAAAAAGGCTCCAAAAAAGCGCACCCCGTGGTTTACAGAAGAAACTAGAGCTCAGAAATTATTATGCAGAAAGCTGGAACGCAAATGGCGCACGACTAAACTTGAGGTGCACCATCAAGCATGGAGTGATGGTTTAATAACTTATAAACGCATGCTTACCTTAGCTAAAGCTAAATATTACTCAAATCTCATCCACCGTAATAAAAACGATCCTAAATTTTTGTTTAGTACGGTAGCATCGCTAACCCAACAAGGGACTCCTTCCAGTAGCTTAACCCACTCAGCTGATGACTTTATGCAATTCTTTAGTAAGAAAATTGAAGTCATTAGAAAGGAGATTAAAGACAATGCGTCCCAGCTACAACGGGGTTCTATTAACACTGACACGATTGCATATACGGCGGATACTGCCCTCCAAAATAGTTTCTCTCGTTTTGAGGAAATAACATTAGAGGAATTGTTACAACGTGTTAAGGGAAAAAAACAGACAACATGTTTACTTGACCCTCTTCCTGGGAAACTGATCAAGGAACTCTTTGTATTATTAGGTCCATCAGTGCTAAATATTATAAACTTATCACTCTCCTCGGGCACTGTTCCCCTAGCATTCAAAAAAGCGGTTATTCATCCTCTTCTTAAAAGACCTAACCTCGATCCTGACCTCATGGTAAATTACCGACCGGTGTCTCACCTTCCCTTTATTTCAAAAATCCTTGAAAAAATTGTTGCGGAGCAGTTAAATGAACACTTAGCGTCTAACAATCTATGTGAAACCTTTCAATCCGGTTTCAGGGCAAATCACTCGACGGAGACAGCCCTCGCAAAAATGACTAATGATCTATTGCTAACGATGGATTCTGATGCGTCATCTATGTTGCTGCTCCTCGATCTTAGCGCTGCTTTCGATACCGTCGATCATAATATTTTATTAGAACGTATCAAAACACGAATTGGTATGTCAGACTTAGCCCTGTCTTGGTTTAACTCTTATCTTACTGATAGGATGCAGTGTGTCTCCCATAACAATGTGACCTCGGACTACGTTAAGGTAACGTGTGGAGTTCCCCAGGGTTCGGTCCTTGGCCCTGCACTCTTCAGCATCTACATGCTGCCGCTAGGTGACATCATACGCAAATACGGTGTTAGCTTTCACTGTTATGCTGATGACACCCAACTCTACATGCCCCTAAAGCTGACCAACACGCCGGATTGTAGTCAGCTGGAGGCGTGTCTTAATGAAATTAAACAATGGATGTCCGCTAACTTTTTGCAACTCAACGCCAAAAAAACGGAAATGCTGATTATCGGTCCTGCTAGACACCGAACTCTATTTAATAATACAACTCTAACATTTGACAACCAAACAATTAAACAAGGCGACACGGTAAAGAATCTGGGTATTATCTTCGACCCAACTCTCTCCTTTGAGGCACACATTAAAAGCGTTACTAAAACGGCCTTCTTTCATCTCCGTAACATCGCTAAAATTCGCTCCATTCTGTCCACTAAAGACGCTGAGATCATTATCCATGCGTTTGTTACGTCTCGCCTCGACTACTGTAACGTATTATTTTCGGGTCTCCCCATGTCTAGCATTAAAAGATTACAGTTGGTACAAAATGCGGCTGCTAGACTTTTGACAAGAACAAGAAAGTTTGATCACATTACGCCTGTACTGGCTCACCTGCACTGGCTTCCTGTGCACTTAAGATGTGACTTTAAGGTTTTACTACTTACGTATAAAATACTACACGGTCTAGCTCCATCTTATCTTGCCGATTGTATTGTACCATATGTCCCGGCAAGAAATCTGCGTTCAAAGGATTCCGGCTTATTAGTGATTCCCAAAGCCCAAAAAAAGTCTGCGGGCTATAGAGCATTTTCCGTTCGGGCTCCAGTACTCTGGAATACCCTCCCGGTAACAGTTCGCGATGCCACCTCAGTAGAAGCATTTAAGTCTCACCTTAAAACTCATTTGTATACTCTAGCCTTTAAATAGACTCCCTTTTTAGACCAGTTGATCTGCCGTTTCTTTTCTTTTTCTTCTATGTCCCACTCTCCCGTGTGGAGGGGGTCCAGTCCGATCCGGTGGCCATGTACTGCTTGCCTGTGTATCGGCTGGGGACATCTCTGCGCTGCTGGTCCGCCTACGCTTGGGATGGTTTCCTGCTGGCTCCGCTGTGAACGGGACTCTCGCTGCTGTGTCTTGGATCCTCTTTGGACTGGACTCCCGCGACTGTGTTGTATCCATTGTGGATTGAACTTTCACAGTATCATGTTAGACCCGCTCGACATCCATTGCTTTCCTCCTCTCTAAGGTTCTCATAGTCATCATTGTCACCGACGTCCCACTGGGTCATTATTGTCACCAATGTCCCACTGGGTGTGAGTTTTCCTTGCCCTTATGTGGGCCTACCGAGGATGTCGTGGTGGTTTGTGCAGCCCTTTGAGACACTAGTGATTTAGGGCTATATAAGTAAACATTGATTGATTGATTGATTTATAAGTTCATGTAGATGCTGTAGCAGGATAGATCCATGAAAAGTTTGCACAAAAATATGTCCCATAGGAATTAACTATACACAATAGCATATTCACAAAATGTTGTGTCACACGAATGTTTTTTAAAGTAATACCTTTGTGACTTGAAAATAACAAAAAGTAATGTAAAAAAAAACATGGTGTTTACTTTTTGATATCAATATAAAACTCAAAGCAGTTTGGCTGATGAAGTATAATAAAAAAGCTTTGTTCTTATCCAACAACGCCTCCTTATGGTTCAGTGCAACAGTTTGGCCAACAAGGATGAAGAGTGACACCTCTAACAACGAATATACTATCTTCATAGACTATGTTCAATTCGATGAGATGACATTTTTTTTGTTGGCTAGTATTTATGTTATTTGAACTCTAATACATTTTGCAGTTAAATAAAAGAGTGAGCATCTTAGTAAAGAAATTAAAGACTTTTTAAATAAGTTGTGACAATGTTCTCGACACGTCGTCTGTTGCATGTTTACAATTTTTTTAGGGCATTACGCAAATGAAGATTGGGCAGTTGCGGCCCAGGCTGCAGTTGTCGTGGTTAAATTCAATCCCTGTAGAAGGCATTTGCGCAAACTATTATGCTACCAAAGATATTATGGTATATAGTCAATACTAAAATAATTACATCAATGTTTTTTATTATCACAAAATATTATTTCTTACTGTTTATATACTCAGGAAAATATGCCCCTGGACACAAAAAGAATTGAACTGTCTCTACTTGGTATTGGATTGATATCAAAATGTGTAGTATCACCCAAAACCTATGTAAAGTAACCAAATAACAGAAGAATAAATAATTACATTTTAAACATATTAAAACAGAAAATAAGCAGATGGACATGAATAGTAAATGAATAGATTAATACTTCATCCATTTTCTACTGTTTGTCCCTCATAATTTTGACCACAATATGTTACACCATCCTTCAGCAGACAAATTAGGAGCCTTTGTAACCCGTTTGCTTACATATTACAAAAGAAGTTGTCAAGTAAGTTCACATTTTTTTAAATGAATTGTTCTCTGTTTGCAATAAAAAAAAATATTTTATCATAGGATATTATGTTAAAATGAAGAGCCAATAACAATTTGTGGTTCCATGTGTTTTGGTAAATATTGAAAAGTATCGAAAATACATAGTGTGTGTGTGTGTGTGTGTGTATATATGTATATATATATATATATATATATATATATATATATATATATTAGTGCTGCAAATCTTAGGGTGTCTTACGATTCGATTCAATATCGATTCTTGGTGTCACGATTCGATTCTCGATTCAAAAACGATATTTTTCCGATTCAAAACAATTCTGTATTCATTCAATACATAGGAATTCAGCAGGATCTACCCCCGTCTGCTGACATGCAAGCAGAGTAGTAGATTTAAAAAAAAAAAAAAGCTTTTATAATTGTAAAGGACAATGTTTTGTCAACTGATTGCAATAATGTAAATTTGATTTAACTATTAAACGAACCAAAAATATGACTTATTTTATCTTTCTGAAAATATTGGACCCAGTGTGTTGTCAAGCTTATGAGATGCGATGCAAGTGTAAGCCACTGTGACACTTTTGTTGTTTTTTGCTTTTATTAATGTCTAATGATAATGTCAATGAGGGATTTTTAATCACTGCTATGCTGAAATTATAACTTATTGATACTGTTGTTAATAATATAAAAAAAAAATTCACTACTTTTGGTTTGTTCTGTGTCGTGTTTGTGTCTTCTCAATTGCTCTGTTTATTGCAGATCTGAGTGTTGCTGGTTTTGGAATTGGATTTGCATTGTTATGGTATTGCTGTGTAATGGTTTGGATTGATAAAAAAAATAAAACGATTTTTTAAAAATGACAATCGATTCTGAATCGCACAACGGATTCGATTCGAATCGATTTTTTCCCACACCCCTAATTATGTGTGTTATATATATATATATATATATATATATATATATATATATATATATATATATATATATATATATATATATATACATATATATATATATATATATATATATATATATATATGTATGTGTGTATATATATATATATATATGTATATATATATATATATGTATATGTATATATATATATATATGTGTATATATATATATATGTGTGTGTATATATATATATATATATGTGTGTATATATATATATGTGTGTATATATATATATATATATATATGTATATATATGTATATATGTATGTTTATATATGTATGTGTGTATATATATGTGTATATATATATATATATATATATATATATATATGTGTATATATATATACATATATGTATGTATGTATGTGTATGTATGTATGTATGTATGTATATGTGTGTGTTTGGGAACTGAGGAAAATAATTGTTGAAGCTTTGAAAGTGGAATTCTTTACAATTCTTGCTTGATGTACAGCTTAAGTTGTTCAACAGTTTGGGGTCTTGTCGTATTTTACGCTTCATAATGCACCACACATTTTCGATGGGAGACAGGTCTGGACTGCAGACGGCCCAGGAAAGTACACGCACTGTTTTACTACGAAGCCACGCTGTTGTAACATGTGGCTAGGCATTGTTTTGCTGAAATAAGCAGGGGCGTCCATGATAATGTTGCTTGGATGACAACATATGTTGCTCAGAAACCTGTATGGACCATTCAGCATTAATGGTGTCTTCACTGATGTGTAAGTTACCCATGCCTTGGGCATTAATACACCCCCATACCATCACAGATACTGGCTTTTGAACTTTGCGTCCAACAATTCGGCTGGTTATTTTCCTCTTTGTTCCAGAGGACACTACATCCACAGTTTCCAAATATAATTTTAAATGTGGACTCGTCAGACCACAGAACACTTTTCCACTTTGCATCAGTCCATCTTAGATGAGCTCAGGCCAAGCTGTTGTTGATGAATGGCATTCACTTTGCATAGTAGAGTTTTAACTTGCACTTACAGATGTAGCGGCCAACTGTAGTTACTGACAGTGGTTTTATGAAGTGTTCCTGAGCCCATGTAGTGATATCCTTTACATACTGTTGGTTTTTGATGCAACACCGCCTGAGGGATCGAAGGTCCGTAATATCGCTCACGTGCAGTGATTTCTCTAGAATTTCTGAACCTTTTGATGATTTTATGGACCGTAGATGGTAAAATCCCTAAATTCCTTGCAATAACCCGTTGAGAAATGTTGTTCTAAAACTGTTCGACAATTTGCTTACAAATTGGTGACCCTCGCCATCCTTGTTTGTGAATAACTTAGTATTTCATGGTAGCTGCTTTTATACCCAATCATGGCACCCACCTGTTCCCAATTAGCATCCACACCTGTGAAATGTTCCATACAAATGTTTGATGAGCATTCCTCAACTTTATCAGTATGGTTTGCCACTTTTCCCAACTTCTTTCTCACGTGTCGCTGGCATTAAATTCTAGAGTCAATGATTATTTGCAAAAAAAAAAAAAAAAAAAAGTTCGTCTGTTTTAACATCAAATATATTGTCTTTGTAACATATTCTACTGAATATGGGTTGAAAATGATTTGCAAATCATTGTATTCAGTTATTTACATCTAACACAATTCCACAAGTCATATGGAAACAGGGTTTGTACATCTATAAACAAGCTCATTGGTGTGTCTAGTGCACAGGTGCCATACTCAAGCCCTGCCGTCCAGATCTGGCCCTCCACATTTTATATGGCCCGCAAAACCCTGGAAATATGTTTCAATAAAATACCTTATATTTTCTTTCTGTACTTTCTTATATTTGTACTGAAGGTATTAGGTTGTTGTTTGACCGGGAGAAAAATAGTGTCCAATAATGCAAAAAATATATTATCTAACTTTGTTGGTCGAAATCCAAAAAAATACCTAAATATCTGCTTAACTTATGATTTTGAAGAAAGTTATCCATCAAATTGTACACTGTAAAAATTATCAATAGATTTTACTGTAAAATTTAGGGAGGGTTTTTTTTTTTGTTTTTTTTTTCTTTAGAGCACATTACTGTATGTTGGAAAGAAAAACACATTTTAGTTTTTTTACAGTAAGATTCTGTCGACTGAGTTGTCAGTTTTTTTCTATTTCTTTACTGTAAAATCCATGGTTGATTTTATGGTACCACATTTTATTATGGTACAAAACTGGCATCTGAGTTACCAAGATAAAACATCAATACTGTATTTCTATGTACAGTATTGTAAAAACACACCATGTATTTTACAGGATAATATTTTACAGGCAACTAAGCTGGCAGTTATTGTTCTGTAAAAAACAGTGGTAAAATCTGCAATTTTTTTTTACTCTTTTACGTAAATATGTTTTTAAATATTTGAATTCATAGGCAAATTACTCAATTATTTACTTTTAAAAGCGGCCATCTGATGGCAGCCATGACTGCAGTGGGGCCCTCAATGAAAACAAGTACGACTCCACTGGTTTGGTGGGACAGGCCAGAGTTACGTCCGAGAAATTGCAGTCCTTTATAAATTATTTAATGCAAGGGTCTCAAACTCAATTCACCTGGGGGCTACTGAACGCACAGTCTGGGTGAGGCTGGGCCGTAAGAAAAGAGTTCTTAAAAAAATGTTGCATATTCCTCGGCACTTCTAGTTGTGTAATGACGTTTTAAATTGTATTCCTTGTGCACCGCAACTTTCTCTGTGCAAATAAGACACGTCTGCGTGCCCCGGTGCTCCACAAAGGAATATGGCATTTACCATTTTTCCTGGAATTGTCTTTGCTCGTCACAAACCTTTCTCTTCACTGCAGGCTTTGAAAAAGACATGTTTGGGGTTGTGGAATATATTTGTATTTAGTCGATGCACAGAGAATGTTATTTCCGCAATGTTTGTCGTTCCGCTTTTCCTCCCTACAGCAACACAGCGGTCGGCGGATAATAGCCGGGAAAGTAACGGGATAGTGAGCGCAAAAAAGTGACTGCTCCCAAAATGTGTTATCCCACGTCATACAGAAATTTATGTAGTGTTCTGTGGTGGCCTGTGCGCCTGCGGGGAAGCGGGGTGTGGCAGGGCTGGCCTCGAGGTTGGCGACAGGTGATTGGATGACACAGCTGAAAGTGTTTGTCTAATCACCTGTCGCTCTGTAAAAGACCGCAGTCAGGAGGCGGCGGGGAAGAGAGAGACGGACAGATCGTTGCTGAAAAGCAGAAAGACATTGGCAAAAAGACAAACAATTGCTGGAAAACAAAAAGCTTTATTGAAAAAAAAAACATTGTCAAACCTGAACGAAGCCTGTCATGTCTATCCCTGGTAGTCCGGAGAACCCGGAAGCAACAGTCTTCCACATGTTCATTGTGTGAGGCAATGCAAATGAAACAAGTTTAAAAAAAAAACAAAACTGTTTGAATTGGTTCAGGTTATCGGGGACTGTTATTACTGACGGACAGGTGTCCCGATGTGACTGCAGCCAGGGACGTAAGAAAACCCTTGTCTCCATGGCAACGTCTCTGTCGCTTTCACTTATTTTCCGCTTTTCCACTAACCCAAATAACACAACGCTGACTAGCGCCATTCATTTAAACTTGCTGGCCTCACTAACATTAAACTTTCATATTAAGGTGGGGGCCGCTAAATAATGTCTAGCGGGCTGCAATTGGCCCGCGGTCCGTGTGTCTGAGACCCCTGATTTAATGTTTCTCTCCGGCCCTGTGCCAGTCCCCGGACCGGTGGTTGGGGTACCACTGGTCTAAAACCTTTTGTGTATATTTTGCACAGACTATTACTCGGTATAGTACGATATATTCTTTTATGCAAGCATTTTGCAGACTACTAGACAGCATATTCTTTTTTTTTTCCCGAGGTAGATTAGGTAGTTCATTTGTTTTTGGTCATATTTTCATATATTACCGAGGATGTTGTGGTTTGTGTTGTGGTTTGTGCAGCCCTTTGAGACACTAGTGATTTAGGGCTATATAAATGAACATTGATTGATTGATAGATTTTTGCTGTAGAATGAACTCTTGACTAAGCACCCACTTAGCAAACCTAAAAGATTATCCATCCATCCATTTTCTGCCGCTTGTCCCTTTTTTTTTTGGGGTTGTGGGGGGTCGCCTATCTCAGCTTTATTTGGGCGGAAGGATCATCACAGGGCCAACACAGACAGACATTCACACACTGGGGCCAATTTTAGTGTTGCCAATCAACCAGGTGCATGTCTCCAAAGACATGCACCTGGGGATGATTAACCTAAATGATTATTTCTTGTCAATTCATATACATTAAACTTTAAAGCAGGGGTGTCAAACGTAAGGCCCGATGGCTGGATCAGGCCCTTGATCAGGTTTTATCCGGCCCGTGGGATGAGTTTGCTAAGTATAAAAAATGACCCTGAAATGTTTGAATGAAAAAAAAACAGCTGTTCGAAATGTGTCCACCAGATGTCGCAATAGCAATTTTTTGTATCTTTGTAGACAATGCTGCATATGTACTAAATAAACCACATGTTAGTACACCAGTCGAGGAAAATGATCAAACTACATGAATAACATCCTGTAATTAAATTTTGGAATTGTTTTATCTTGATGATTGAAAATTAAAGGCCTACTGAAACCCACTACTACCCACCACGCAGTCTGTTTATACATCAATGATGAAATATTAACATTGCAACACATGCCAATAAGGCCTTTTTTAGTTTACTAAATTGAAATTTTAAATTTCCCGGGACTGTTTTATTGAAAACGTCGCGTAATGATGACGTGTACGCCGGACGCCACGGGCTGTTATTAATCTGAGCGCTGTGCACACACACAGCAAAAATTTGTCTGCTTTAACGGCCTACTTACACAGTATTTCCGAGATCTGTGTTGCTGAATCCTTTGCAATTTGTTCAATTAATATTGGAGATGTCAAAGTAGAAAGACGGAGTTGGGAAGCTTTAGCCTTTAGCCACACAAACACACGGTGATTCCTTGTTTAAAATTCATGGAGGTGAAACTTTAATATGGATCACAGCGGACATGGATCCCGACGACATGTCAACCGGCAGGTTTCGGTGAAAAAATTGTGGTTAAAAAGTCACCTCTTACCGGATATCAGCTGAGCTTGTGCCATCCATACAGCTGCCGTCGACTTCCCTGAGACACTGCGCGTCAACACCCGGCCGTGGACGTACACTTCCGACTATCAGGTACTGTTAAACTCACTAAAACACTAGCAACACAATAGAAAGATAAGGGATTTCCCATAATTATCCTAGTAAATGTCTCTAAAAACATATGAATCCGTCTCAATACAACGCGATTGCAATCGCATGTTTTTATTTTTTCTAGTCTGTCGCTATCAATATCCTCAAACACGAATCTTTCATCTTCGCTCAAATTAATGGGGAAATTGTCGTTTTCTCGGTCTGAATAGCTGTTTTTGTTGGAGGCTCCCATTAAAATCAATGTGAATATGTGAGGAGCCCTCAAAACGTGACGTCATCGTCTGCGACTTCCGTTAGAGGCAGGGCTTTTCTCCAGTTGCGAACTTTATCGTGGATGTTCTCTACTAAATCCTTTCAGCAAAATTATGGCAATATCGCGAAATGATCAAGTATGACACAGAGAATGGACCTGCTATCCCCGTTTGAATAAAATCTCATTTCAGTAGGCCTGTAACATCAACACTGATGAACATTATCACATAATTTATTCAGAAAATATAAATAACGACAACTAATGTATATGTACCATTAATCACAATAGGTAATTGTAAAAAAAACAAAAAACAACATGATTTGTCCAAGTACTGAATGTGCTTGTTCTATTTTTAAATAAAGAAAGCAATTTGAAGTTGTCTTTATTTTTAAGTTATCGTGCCGTGATTTTACCAGTCCAGCCCACTTTTGGGGTGGATTGTTCTCCATGTGGCCCCCCATCTAAAATGAGTTTGGCACCCCTACTTTAAAGCATCTTTGAGGGACAGGCGGTAAAAAAAATGAGCTGGATGGGGCACTACATTTTGTTCTAGTAGCTGTTTTGGTTCAGAGTGGTCTAAAACCTTTGTGTATATTTTGCACAGACTATGAGTATTACTCGTTTGCAATTTTTGTGTATATTTTGCACAGACTATGAGTATTACTCGTTTGCAATTTCCGGCTCTATTTGGCTGTTGTTGCGCACATGGCGTACTTTTGATTGACTTACAATTGAATGATGCCGACAATGTTGCTGCTGATTATGTGGCACTGGTCCAATCATGGTGGATCGGGCAGCAGTCCAGTCGTGCACGCGCAAACAGATGCGTGTACACGCCCACGCGGGCGCACAAGTGATGGCAGGAGAGGTCAGGAGTTGGGCGGATGACACCGCGAAAGAGCTCACTGCCAAGGAGGCGTTCACCGTACAAGTGAGCCACCGGTGGATGGAGGAGAGGTGCGTGTTCTTCCGTTCTCAACATTACTCCAACACATGACAACGACAAGGATTGAGTCGGCGGCGCAGATTAATTATTACGTAAGGCACCGGACTACAGTAGGATGCAGCCCCGTGCTCTCATATGAGCTGGAAACTAATCCTCTAATGTAGTCATAGTAGAATTGTAGGCGAATGTATGTCGTTGGAGACTCATTGAATAGACTTTATAACAAGCAAAGGCAAGTTTGTAAGTATGTTCTACCGAGGGATTGGAACCCTCGATGTGTGACGACTGGCAAAGCAACTACTTTCGTCCCGGGCAACAGCTGGCCACTTCCACAACAAGGTAAATGGAATACTTGAAATCTACTTCATTGTTTTCAGAGAATGTTGAATGATGGTGCATGTGTTTATGTGAGCTAGCTCTTCAAGAAGTGTGTACTGTTTAATGAGACACTTTTTTGCCCGGTGCATGGTGTGCTGCAACATCCCTTAATGTACCAACACTTTTGCACACGGCCTTGATGATGCCCCACTAAGCATCCCAAACTAAATTCATTGTCTGAAACAATGAGGGATGAAGGATTGACAGCTGTGTTATGACTGACAAGCAGATTTAACCAATCCCTCAATTGCATGTTGGGCAGAGACCCCCAGCATCCAATCCTTTTGGATTAGAGGTGGGATTATGACTTGGATTTGCCTATGATTTGTAGACTGTCCCAATATCTGGCCCATCCCAGATTGAGTTGACTATGTCCTGATTCCCCAAGGATAATGTTTTACCTACAGACCTCGATACCAAAAGCCTTACACACTTTCTACAATTTTCATTGCAATTAAATAATTTGGAATTGAAATGGATTAGATTTAGACGTAGAGAAACTTTATTGATCCATAAGGGAAAATGTTCCACACAGTAGCTCAGTTTCAAAGGATAGAAAGATTAAACACAAAATATTTACCTGGTGGGCGTAGTAGTTTGCAGGACTGACTCACAGTCAGGAGATCCGGGTTAAAATCTCTGTTGGAACATGGTCGTTGATCTTTTCTCTGCTTGTGTGTTTTTTCTTTGGCCTCCTTCCACATCCCAATGACACACATGTCAGGTTAATTGGAGACTCGAAATTGTCTGAAGGTGTGGTGAATGTGAGTGTGAATGTCCATTTGATTGAACCCCACCTCCCTCATGAACGTGGACCCCGACTTAAACAAGTTGAAAAAGTTATTCGGGTGTTACCATTTAGTGGTCGATTGTACAGAATATGTACTGTACTGTACTGTGCAATCTACTAATAAAAGTTTCAATCAAACCAGATGTCAGCTTGCAGTGGCTTCAGTTCACTGGCGTTCTGAATGTGGACAAGATATATAAATCAACGATGAAACACAAAGTAACATTTGATATATAATTTTTTTTTTTTTAAGTATTTTCTCTTTATTCTTGCTTTACTACTGGGCCTTTAATGTGCCACACATTCAATTGAAGCATTATCAGGATTGCCAATGCCATGTTACAAGACAACGCTACCAAAATGTGGCATGGATGTGTCTCAGTTCAATCAGCAAACACTTTCTTGCACGGTGTATATATTAACACCATTTGTAGATGTTATTGATATGTTATTTATTTTGTTAGTCTTCTTGTATCCTGTTGGGTAATCCAAATTGATAGTTCTTCGAAAGCACCCCTACTTCAAGAGTTACGTTGCAGAAAACCATAATGTATTGATATGATAATTTGCCCAGGCTATTTATTTGCATATATATATATACGAAACCAGTTTCCATATGAGTTGGGCAATTGTGTTAGATGTAAATACTTTTACATCTAACACAATAAATATATATATATATATATTAGAGCTGTCATTTGATCAAAATATTTAATCACAATTCGCATTTTGTTAATAGTTAACTCAAAATTAATCGCGATAATCACAAAAAGATACACTTTTTTCGTCATTCACAAGTGTA
>NC_084616.1:59690580-59795580 GCF_033978795.1 Nerophis ophidion
AAAAGTATTTAGTCAGCCTCCGATTGTGCAAGTTCTCCCACTTAAAATGATGACAGAGGTCTGTAATTTTCATCATAGGTACACTTCAACTGTGAGAGACAGAATGTGAAAAAAAAAAATCCCGGAATTCACATTGTAGGAATTTTAAAGAATTTATTTGTAAATTATGGTGGAAAATAAGTATTTGGTCAACAATTCAAAGCTCTCACTGATGGAAGGAGGTTTTGGCTCGAAATCTCACGATACATGGCCCCATTCATTCTTTCCTTAACACGGATCAATCGTCCTGTCCCCTTAGCAGAAAAACAGCCCCAAAGCATGATGTTTCCACCCCCATGCTTCACAGTATGTTTGGTGTTCTTGAGATGCAACTCAGTATTCTTCTTCCTCCAAACACGACAAGCGGTAGGAAATGGATGGATGGATGGATATTTAAATGATCAGGCGCCACCTTCAACTCAGTCCTCAGTCTGTTCTACCTTTTGAATATTAGATCAGATGCCTGTGAATATAATCGATTCATGTAGTTTTTGTTTTATATTTTTATTGATGAGAATTTTAAAACTAAATTCAAAATATTTTTTAAAGGATTTAAGCAAGCAACAAAGTTATGGGGTATAATACATGTGAAGTCATTAGGTCAACAGGTAACTGAAGACTCCAAATGACCCTCAGAGGTAAAATATGGTGTTGCTATGGTTCAGTCCTGTGAGAGTCTAATGAGGTGTAACTTGCCTACAGGCTTCAACTTGTACCAACTTTGTCACTGCACAGCATAAGCTTAAGCTGAAATGACACAAAGCCAACATGGATTGACTTAATGCAACTGTTAAATATTTAGTTTCATCTGTCAGTTGATTTCGGAATTTCAGACCCATTTGTTCAGTTATATGACTGCCGCACTGAGGATATTGGTAGGTGGTAACTGTAACTGTTTGTTTACTTAGATTCAGACGTCAGATATTAACATTTTCTCTCACTTGGCTGTACTTCCATCCATCCATTACACTAAAAGCATAAATTGTCTCCTTGTGTTTTGATGTGAAATGTCGCCCTCATGTGGACAAATCAATCCACTGAGGATTACAAATCAAGACTAATGCAATTTGGACATCTTCAAATATTTAAATTTCTCTTTCTTCTTGGGGCTTCTTGCATGTGATCTTGAGTTTTGGTCTTGCTGCAACTGAAAAGTAAAAAAAATCATGTTTACTATTTTTTCTTCTTGCAGCTTCCTTTAACAGTTCAAGAGCTCCAGGATGAGCTAAGGGCCCACAGGGAGATGAACAGCCGCTTACAGCAACAGCATCAGCAAGGGACGTCTGGCTCGTGTCGTGATATTCGCATGGACCAGGACCACAGAGGGGGACTTAGCCCTGGTCACACCCCCAAGAGAAGCCCCAGCAATCATCACAGTCCGGGACCAAAGAACAGCCCAAGAGCGAGTCCATCCAACACATACAATCCAAGGCAGAAAGAAGCTGACATCATCATTCACAGCCCTGGGTATGGCTCTAACAGCCCGATAGCCACACAAAGAGTCAGCCCAGCTAACACCCTTAAGCCTGGTCCAATGCACAGCCCAAATCCAGTGGCAGTACCCAGCCCAAGTATGGTTCCACACTGCGGCACTTGCCAGGTGCCAGGGTGTGATGGATTCATTTCCTCCCCACAGGATTCATCACAAGAGAATTTCCTCTACCTGCAGTCGGAGCATGAGCGGCAGGCCAATGAGCTTTTCTTGCTGAAAAAAACCATGGAAGAGATGGAGATGAGAATTGATTCTCAGAAGCAAACGCTGGGTGCTCGAGACGAGAGCATCCAGAGGCTCCTGGAGATGCTTCAGAGTCAGGGCCAAGTTCAGAGACAGCGGGGTCGGGGACAGAGAACAAGCATCTTAGCTATGGCAGCACAGGAGGCTGAAGCCCAGTTGGAAAACATGCATGTGAGAGAGGTGAGTTTTTGACAGACTGACTGTGAACGTTTGTAAAAGAGCACTATGCTAGATTTTTAACTGGGCAGACTTACGTAATCTATCTGTTTAGCATGTTTTACTCTTGTTCTACATGATGTGGAAGTGCAATATAATGAGAATGAGGCGTTTTTTAAGCTGTCCCTGGTTTATATCTTATGCCAATGTAAATTCTGGTTAACAGTCGGGTATATAGATTTACACAATATCTTGTGAATCTCCCAAGTCACAATTTTAAGAAGTGCATAACAGTTAGGTAGGTGTCATGCAGTGAACCGCCACTTAGGACCATTGGTCACGGCGAGGCGCAGTTGGGAGAGTGGCCGTGCACAACCCGAGGGTCCCTGGTTCAATCCCCACCTAGTACCAACCTCGTCACGTCCGTTGTGTCCTGAGCAAGACACTTCACCCTTGCTCCTGATGGGTGCTGGTTAGCGCCTTGCATGGCAGCTCCCTCCATCAGTGTGTGTGTGAATGTGGAAGTAGTGTCAAAGCGCTTTGATTACCTTGAAGGTAGAAAAGTGCTATACAAGTACAACCCATTTACTAATTATCTTGAAAAGGGACGGCGTGGCGCAGTGGAAGAGTGGCCGTGCGCAACCCGAGGGTCCCTGGTTCAAATCCCACCTAGTACCAACTTCGTCACGTCCGTGGTGTCCTGAGCAAGACACTTCACCCTTGCTCCTGATGGGTGCTGGTTGGCGCCTTGCATGGCAGCTCCCTCCATCAGTGTGTGAATGGGTAAATGTGGAAGTAGTGTCAAAGCGCTTTGAGTACCTTGAAGGTAGAAAAGCGCTATACAAGTACAACCCATTTATTTATTTAAAATTGTAACCAGAATGTGTTATTTTGTGGGTAAGATTTATGTATATAAACTGAAGTAAAAACTAATTTTTCTGGCGATCTAAGGACCAATCGCAACAGAGTATGCGTGGTTGAGGGAGGAGGCTGCCAAATCTTAGAGTTTTGGCCATGTAAACTTTGAGATTTATGGAATATTTTATTAAAATAAACCTTTTATAGTGAACCACTTGGATCCAATATAATTTTTAAAATCCCATTGAATGATCAGGACACAGCCCCTTTAAAAAATGGCCTTAAGTATGTGGACAGGGGGCTTATAAATTCAAACTAGTTATTGAAACATGTTGTTGAGGGGTTTCGGGCATGCCCAGCGGGACGAAGATCCCGGGATAGATCGAGAACACGCTAGAAAGAGGCAGGTCTTATATGTACGGAGAACGATAAGCCTGTGTTTAGCCATGCGGCAGAACAGTCAATGTGTATACTATGCACTATGCAGTAGGCTCTTTGGATGCATGTGCTCATATGCCAGTTTTATATGGGCACCATGCATGTGCAGTATATGCAAATAATTGCAAAAAATCACACCAGGACGTGTTTGTCCAAACTTACTGAATAGCAAATACTTGCTATTTAATACTTGAAATATATTTCCCATCTCCTGAGTGAGCCACTTTCATTGACTGAGAAATGAAAAGGTTGTGTTATCTGTGAGAACAGGTGGACTTGCAGCATGCTGCTTTGGCCTTCTGCCCTGGTTATTTTTAACTCTAAAATCTTCTTAGCGCTTCATTTCCCGACCTCTCTGTGTGCGTGTGTGTGCATGACCACAATCTACAACTATTGTTTCCACCATACTGATTTTTGTTTTTGCCCTTGCGTTATGCATCTCACTGTAGGTTTACTTCATGAAGTCTAAATGATTGTGTGTTTGTGAATGTGAACATGTAAGCACATCTGGGACCTGGTGGCTTTGCGTTTCTACATAGGCCACTCCCCTTCGGGGCTTGGGCATGGGATATTAACCCATGCAGGGTGTCACTATGGTGATTACAGGTCTTTTAATGTAATGGTTCCTGTGCGTATATGTGTGTGTGCGAGGTGAGTACTTAACACACACAAACTCTGTTGTATGCTATTTTTAACTGCTTAAATGCTTGCTTGCTTATTATACTCGTGTGCCTTGGAGGATGTGGGTGGCTTGTTCAAAATTGTATCTATCTGATTGTTTGTGTTTATTCCGTAGGGGAAAAAAAAAAAAAAAAATATATATATATATATATATATATATATATATATATATATATAAAAGACACTTTATTGATGATTTTACACTGAAAATATACTATTCAGGATGTAAAGACGTGAAAATTTAATTTCATGATTATCGTGGCCAAAATAATCAGGGTTGTCATTATTATTATTATTATTGTGGTATTGTTGAAAGTGCTTAAAAAGTACTTATACATGCACTGAAATTGTTTGACCAAATTATTTATAAAAAAAACAAACTTCTCAGACAGTAATGTGTTTTTTGTATACTGTAAGTTTAGATTTTGGTATGCCGTTTCCTAATGGGAAAATACATTAATGTTTGTTGTTTTTATGTTGACATTTAAGCTAGCTAGCTGGCTGAAGTTAGTCTGTAAATATATCAAAGTTCATATATCAATCACGTTCTTTTTGATTTTAATTTAAAATGGTAATACTAATTGGCTGGAGTTTTCACGTGGTTCTCATTAATAGCATTTATTGTCACATCAGTAATATCTTTCAAGTTTTAGTTGCTAAATAATTACAAACCCCATTTCCATATGAGTTGGGAAATTGTGTTAGATGTAAATATAAACAGAATACAGTGATTTGCAAATCCTTTTCAACCCATATTCAATTGAATGCACTACAAAGACAAGATATTTGATGTTCAAACACATAAACTTTAATTTTTTTGCAAATAATAATTTACTTAGAATTTCATGGCTGCAACACGTGCCAAAGTAGTTGGGAAAGTGCATGTTCACCACTGTGTTACATCACATTTTCTTTTAACAACACTCAATAAACGTTTGGAAACTGAGGAAACTAATTGTTGAAGCTTTGAAAGTGGAATTCTTTACCATTCTTGCTTGACTTGATGTAAAGCTTAAGTTGTTCAACAGTCCGGGATGTTGTTGTCGTATTTTACGCTCCATAATGCGCCACACATTTTCGATGGGAGACATGTATGAACTGCAGGCGGGCCGGGAAAGTACCCACACTCTTTTACAACGAAGCCACGCTGTTGTAACACATGGCTTGGCATTGTTTTGCTGAAATAAGCAGGGGCGTCCATGATAACGTTGCTTGGATGACATGTGTTGCTCCAAAACCTGTATGGACCATTCAGCATTAATGGTGCCTTTACAGATGTGTAAGTTACCCATGCCTTGGGCACTAATACACCCCCATACCATCACAGAAGCTGGCTTTTGAACTTTGCGCCTATTACAATCCGGATGGTTATTTCATCCTTTGTTCTGGAGGACACCACGTCCACAGTTTCTTAATGTAATTTGAAATGTGGACTCGTCAGACCACAGAATACTTTTCCACTTTGCATCAGTCCATCTTAGATGAGCTTGGGCCCAGCGAAGCCAGCGGCGGTACTGGATGTTATTGATAAATGGCTTTCGCTTTGCATAGTAGAATTTCAATTTGCACTTAAGAATGTAGCGACCAACTGTAGTCACTGACAGTGGTTTTATGAAGTGTTACTGAGCCCATGTGGTGATATCCTTTACACACTGATGTCGGTTTTTGATGCAGTACCGCCTAAAGGGATCAAAGGTCCGTAATATCATCGCTTACGTGCAGTGATTTCTCCAGATTCTCTGAACCTTTTGATGATTTTACGGACAGTAGATGATAAAATCCCTAAATTCCTTGAGAAATGTTGTTCTAAAACTGTTCGACAATTCGCTTACAAATTGGTGACCCTCGCCCCATCCCTTTTTTTGAATTACTAAGCATTTCATGGAAGCTGCTTTTATACCCAATAATGGCACCCACCTGTTCCCAATTAGCCTGCACACCTGTGGGATGTTCCAAATAAGTGTATGATGAGCATTCCTCATCTTAATCAGTATTTGTTGCCACCTTTCCCAACTTCTTTCTCACGTGTTGCTGGCATCAAATTCTAAAGTTAATGATTATTTGCAAAAAAAAAAAATGTTTATCAGTTTGAACATCAAATATGTTGTCTTTGTAGCATATTCAACTGAATATGGGTTAAAAATGATTTGCAAATCATTGTATTCCTTTTATATTTACATCTAACACAATTTCCCAACTCATATGGAAACGGGGTTTGTATAAACACATCCAACAGTTGTGTGAAAAAGGTCATGGGTGTTTGATACTTACATCGAATTGTGGTCTGAAGAATTGGAGAGTCAAACACCAGGGTTAAATGCTAATTTATCTAATTACTTATTTGCATGCGTTATTCCTGCATTTGCTGTTGACTTGTTAAAGTGGTGTTTTGGCCCCACACTTGGACTCTCACATATTGTGATGTGCTTCGAAAGAAGGTAGCACTACTGAAAATGACCCTGTTTTAACAGGGTTTCTCTGGAGGATGCTTATCGTTATTTGAACAAAGAAAAAATATGAACTTAGTTTTGCAATTGTTATGTTTATTAATTACTGTATATTATTAGTCTTCTTAATTGTCTTCATAGCCAAGGATGCATTGGTTAGAACAGTGGTTCTCAAATGGGGGTACGCGTACCCCTGGGGGTACTTGAAGGTATGCCAAGGGGTACCTGAGATTTTTTTTTAAATATTGTAGAAATAGCAACAATTCAAAAATCCTTTATAAATATATTTATTGAATAATACTTCAACAAAATATGAATGTAAGTTCATAAACTGTGAAAAGAAATGCAACAATGCAATATTCAGTGTTGACAGCTAGATTTTTTTCGTGGACATGTTCCATAAATCATGTTTATGTTTAAAATATAATTTTTTGGTGAACAAATGTTTAGAATTAAGTTCATGAATCCAGATGGATCTCTATTACAATCCCCAAAGAGGGCACTTTAAGTTGATGATTACTTCTATGTGTAGAAATCTTTATTTATAATTGAATCACTTGTTTGTTTTTCAACAAGTTTTTAGTTTTTTTTATATCTTTTTTTTCCAAATAGTTCAAGAAAGACCACTACAAATGAGCAATATTTTGCACTGTTATACAATTTAATGAATTGGAAACTGATGACATAGTGCCGTATTTTACTTTATCTCTTTTTTTCCAACCAAAAATGCTTTGCTCTGATTAGGGGGTACTTGAATTAAAAAAATGTTCACAGGGGGTACATCACTGAAAAAACGTTGAGAACCAATGGGTTAGAACATATTTAGGGAACATATTTGAAAATATTACTGCTATAATATATATAATGTACTTTCTAGTTTCTCTAACAGAGACTTAAGGTCTTTGAAATCATAAACCAGATGTGTAGTCACTTGAACAGTATGCCTGTCTTTATGTCTGAACGCTATGCTCCTGAGAAGTTATAAAACGTTCTCAAAATCACTATTTAACTGCTCTAACTGCTTCTCAGGTAACGGTGCGCGTGTGTTGCCACTATTTTGTACGAGTGTATTACTATTAGTCAGTGGTCATACTGGCTCAGGTGAAGTTTTTTTGTTTGTGAAAATATGGTTGACACTGTTGTAGTCCAATGCACAGATGTCACCTGCATTTAATAGCATTTCCTTTTGCAGTACAAGCAGTGCCCACAAAAGGGCAGTGTTCTGTTAGGATTTACTCATACTGTATATTCTACAATTACCCTAGTGCTTGATACACATGCACAGTTGAAAAGCAAGGCTTTGTAGCGCTGACCTGTTGCTCAGGGTACACACACTTGTATACATTCTGGGATTTGTACATGGAGAAGACATCAATTTTATTGCATGCAAAATTGATAGGTAGCATTTGTCTCAGATATGGATGAAACCTCACTCTGGAATAGCTGGTCTAGTTCTGTTTCACTACTGTGCTGTACAAAAGAATACAATAACATCAACAAACAGATTTATAAACAGTGACATATATATTTTCATATAAGAGTTTCCTTTTAAGTATGGTTGTTCTATTCTTTGTGCTTAGTTTACACTTTGACTGCTTAATTGTGTGAATGCTCCAAAGCATCGGCTGCATCCTCCTTTCACATTTTTCATCCGATTCAATAACAGTTTGCCCCAAAAAAATTCTGGCCATTTTTTAAAACTTCCACAATTCCCACATTTTTTATCTGAGTCTAACCATTTCATGTACAATACATTCTGATAATTCATGAAATTCAAACTACCACTTTTCCAAATAATGAAAAAATCGAAAAATTCCAAGAATATCCAGTCCACTTTTTTTTCCCCCGATCACTCTTTCCACATTTTTGACCCATTTTAACCATTCCACCAACAAAACATTCCTCTTAGTAAAGACATTAAACAAAGTAGTTATTAGAACACAAATAAATGCTGTTTTCCCAAACTTCCAGGAATTCCTTAATACCATTTCTAAATAAAAAATGTTTACTACTTTAACATTTCTTGATCAGTTCAAACAATTCCAACACAAACCATTTCAGCTCATTCAGGCTATTTATAACTTTCCAAAAATTCCCAGTTTTCCCGAAATTCCTAAATTACCAGAACATTTCCATTGAAATGAATGGGACATTTTTTCAAAGTTCCACAATTCCTACATTTCTCAAACAATTCAAACCATCCTATCCATTTTCTACCGCTTATTCCCTTTTGGGGTCGCGGGGGGCGCTGGCGCCTATCTCAGCTACAATCGGGCGGAAGGCGGGGTACACCCTGGACAAGTCGCCACCTCATCGCAGGGCCAACACAGATAGACAGACAACATTCACACTCACATTCACACACTAGGGCCAATTTAGTGTTGCCAATCAACCTATTCCCAGGTGCATGTCTTTGGAAGTGGGAGGAAGCCGGAGTACCCGGAGGGAACCCATGCATTCACGGGGAGGACATGCAAACTCCACGCAGAAAGATCCCGAGCGTGGATTTGAACCCAGGACTGCAGGACCTTCGTATTGTGAAGCAGACGCACTAACCCCTCTGCCACCGTGAAGCCCCAATTCAAACCATTCCAAGATAAACATACTCCACTAATCCTGGACCTTCAGGCTAGTCACACTGGTTTAAATGTAACTTAGATATTGGGTTTCACTATATAAAGCGCTTTGAGTCACTCGAGAAAAGCGCTATATAAATATAATTCACTTCACTTCACTAGTCTTTGGCATTCAAACTAATAATGTCCCAAGTTCCAAACCAAATTTGGTTTTCTTGGAATTCTGTAACACAAGTTGTCAAATAAAAACTGTCACCACAAACACATTTACCAACCGATTAAAACATTCCAACACCTATTAATACAGCTCATTAAGGATATACATGCAATTAACCATCTTCAAAAAATTCACACTTTTGCTGAAATTCCTAAATTACCAGGACATTTTCATTGAAATAATGGGACATTTTTCAAAGTTAGACAAGACCCACATTTCTCAACTGATTCAAACCATTTCAAGATCAACATAATCCACCCATCCTGGACATTCATGCGACTTAACACTTTCCAAAAATTCCCACTTTTCCCGAAACTCCTAAATTACCAGGAAATTCCCAAAGAAACTAATGTGTGGTGAGCACATGTGTGGTGATCAAAATAGGTACTTTATATACATATAGAGAGAAATTCACAAAGAGTGGATTATTTCCGGTTCCGGACAAAAGGGTCCAAGGAAGTCAGTCCTCGTGCGGTTGAGCTGTTCCTGTTGTAACTGTATAAGTGGAAAGTAAAGTATTGATGCACTTTGTCTTCGACTCCTGCCTAATCAATTTTTCAAAGTTCCACAATTCCCACGTTTCGTGACAAACTGTTCCAACACAAACCCGTGCAACTCATGAATTTTGTTACATGGCGCCATCTTGGAAGTATGCTAACTGTTGTAATGTTTGTATGCCAATGTTTGTGCGGTAATGTTACAGTATATGCTAGCATTTTAGGTAGTTTTGTATGTTTTAACCCAGGGGTGTCAAAGTCAAATACAGAGTGGTCCAAAATTTAAAACTGAACAAAGCCACGGGCCAAGGTTGATCAAATTAACCTTTTAATAGGGACCCAAACAAGTTTTGCAATGAATATTGAACAAGCAAGGCTTGAATAAGGCAGCATGGTGGAACAGGTGTTAGTGCATCTGCCTCACAATACGAAGGTCTTGAGTAATCCTGGGTTCAATCCCGGGCTCGGGATCTTTCTGTGTGGAGTTTGGGAGTTTGCATGTTCTCCCCGTGACTGCGTGGGTTCCCTCCGGATACTCGGGCTTCCTCCCATGCAACAGGCAGAGCTTATAAAACGTAATAGTGCAAAATCAACTTTCAAAAAAGAAACAAAAAAACATCAGTGGTATATTAAATAAAAAATTATTTAAAAAATGATTGCCTCTTTTCTATTTGCAGCTTTCTGAGGTAAATATCTACATTAACTTTTTCCACAGGCTAATTTGAAAATAAAATAAAAATGTGGTGGGCGGGGTTTGGTGGTAGCGGGGGGGGGGGGGGGGGGGTTTATATTGTATCGATGGACGGGATTCTTTGAAAGTCTCCACTCAAAGATGTCAAGAAATGCTGACTCGATGTACGATCATTACCAGCTTTAATGATCATGTTAATTTTGAACACACACTCAAGTGAAAGCAATGCGTACTTACTCAACAGCCCCACAGGTCACACTTATGATGGCCGCATAAACAACACCAAAACTGTCACAAACATGCACCCCACTGTGAATCACACCAAATAAGAACAACAAATGCATTTCGGGAGAACATCAGCACCGCAAAGCAACAGAAACACAACAACACAAATACCCAGAACCCCTTGCAACATCAACTCTTCCGGGACGCTACACAGCCCCCACCTAGCTGGGTTCGTTGTCCCCAACAGCCCATGTGTTCATCACAAAGTCCCGTAGGTGCTGAGGTAACTGCCGTCGTCGACGCCCCCCTGTTGGCGGCTGGCTGCTACCACTGTCTGCAGGTAAGTCAGAAGGGGGGGTTATTTCAGCTTCCTCATTTCTCCCTGGGGGAAGTTCCCTCTCCGGCAGAGTACTTGAGTCCAAGTGCCCCTGGCTCTGGTCCAATGGCTGGTATGGGGCCAAGCGGTCCCGGTGCAGCACCACCAGCCGGTTCCGAGGTGCCAGTCGTATCCGATAGACCACGTCGGACAACCTCTGGAGGACCTTGCAGGGTCCCACCCAGTGGCTAGTGAGCTTTGGGGAGAGTCCTTTCTTTCTCACCGGGTTGTAGACCCAGACATGTGCGCCGGGTTCAAAGGCCTGACCTCGACTGCGGAGGTCATATGCTCGCTTCTGTTGGACCCCACCCTCCATTAGGCTGGTCCGGGCAAACTCGTGGGCCTCCCGCAGCCGCTCCATAAGGTGGTAGTAGTAGTCCAGGCCCGGTGCTCCGCTCACTTCTGATGCAGGGGTGCAGCGTGTTTACTCCTGCACCGCTGTCCTGTAGGCCCAAAGAATGAGTGGGAGGTGTAAGTCCCAGTCTCTCTGCCACTTGTCAGTGAGAAAGGCAAGTTGTGTGGCCAAAGTCCTATTAAAACGCTCCACCAACCCGTCGCTCTGGGGATGCAGCGGTGTGGTACGAGTCTTTTTCACACCCAGGCGACGGCACACCTCCTGGAATACCTGGGACTCAAAGTTCCGTCCCTGGTCGCTGTCCAGCTCCTCTGGCGCTCAGAATCGGCAGAACATCTCCGAAACCAATCTCTCTGCAGTTGTCGCAGCGCTCTGGTCGGGTACCGCATACGCTTCTGGCCACTTTGTGAAATAATCCATGGCCACTAAGATGTAACGGTTTCCGCTATCAGTGACCGGGAACGGGCCTAGAATGTCCACACCCACTCGTTCCATAGGGGCCCCCACCTGGAACTGCTGTAAGGGAGCATGGGAGCGGCGCGTGGGACCTTTCTTTGCGGTGCATGCATCACAGCGGTGGACATGCATCTCTACGTCATGGCGACAGCCTTGCCAGTAAAAACGCTGCCTCAGTTGGAGCAAGGTCTTGGTCACTCCAAAATGGCCAGTCCCTGGGAAGCCATGCATCACTTCGAGGACCTGAGGCCGCAGCACACGGGGTACCATGAGTTGGATGGCAGCATGTTGTCCTGTCGGGGCTTCCCAGCGACAATACAGCAGGTCGCGAGACAACAGGAGGCTGTCCCACTGGGAGTACAGTGCTTTGGTCTCAGTGTCCAAGTGCACCACTGTGGCCCATTCCGGCCGCCGCTGTGCCCCCACCCAGCTGCAAGCTCTCTCAAGCAATGGGTCTTGCCTTTGATGGTCGATCAATTGTTGGGGGGTGAAGCTGTCCAGGCCAACCGTGATGTCATGTGGCCTGACTGCAGCTACTGACGGGTCTGGCATGCACCGCTCCTCCGCCCGCCGGCAGAAACGACACGCCTCCTCACAGGGACGTCTGGACAACGCGTCAGCGTTGCCATGCAGGCGGCCTGGTCGATGAGAAATCGTGAAGTCATATTCCTGCAAGATCTCGACCCACCTGGCAAGCTTCCCCTCGGGTTCCTTGAAGTGTCGATGTCGTGGAGTACGAGACTGGTGTGCGTGCAATCTTCATCTTTCGCTGCAAAAATGTCCTGGAAGGCATTTAGTAAGCTTTTCAGTCGCTCCTGTTGATTAGTATCCTGGCCTTGACTGCTTCGCTCCAATAGTTCTGCAATAGCTTGCTGAGTCTCTTTAGTAGGCGGCCTATTAGTAGACGGGTTAGGTTGAGACTTCTCCTGGTCCACCATAAAGGCCGTAGCAGGGGATGGCTCTGTGGGGGCTGTCACTCTGCAGGCGCCGGGCTCATCAGTCCCCTGAAGGGCAATTGTTTTCTCACCAAGATGAAGCATGGCCCTAGATACATCGACCACGGCTCCCCACATCGCTATCAGGTCAAGTCCAACAATGCAGGGGTCTTGAATGTCAGCCAGCCGGAATGGGTGTTGTCTCTCTTGGTCCGCCACCTTAATGCACACTGTCCCTTGGCCCAGAATGGCGGCCTTGCTTCCTGTGACCGTTGTAATTTGGGTGTTGGTGATTGTCCAGCCTGGTGGCAAGCTGTGCTGCAAGTGAGGAAGGACACCCGGCCGAATGATGGAGATAGTGGACCCCGTGTCAACCAGGGCTCTGCATAATGTTCCATCAAGCTCACATTCCATGTATAGCCCCCGGCCCTACCCAGGCGGCCCAGGCGCTGTGCGTCACCTTCGGGTACAGTGGAAACCATCCCGGGTGTCAGTTCCCCGACACTGACACCCCTCTCTAGTTTGACGACACTTCAGCAGCAACATCAATGGGGTAAGGGGCTGGACAGTGTCTGGCAATGTGGCCAGGGACACCGCTGCGGTAACAGTTTAATGCGGTCTGCCTCCTCCGGGAGGAGCGTAGCCGTGGCGTTGCAGTCACTTGGTCGGCTCCCTCTCGTTCTGTCCCGTCACATCCAGCCTGGCGGGCTAGCGGAACATCACGGCGGCCATCTGGATACAGGACGTGCTCCACACGTTCCGCTTCAGTCAATGCAGAAGAGAGAGAGTATTTAGCAAACAGTCTGAGGTGTTCTCGTAGTCGTTCAGGCTGTAGACCACGGAAAAAGCTTGCACGGTGAGCTCTTCTTGTAATACTTCTGGAAACGCTGGGTGGCCCCTTCGCACCAGACGGCGAAGGTCCGCAGCATAAGCTCCGAGACTTTCTCCTAAAAGGCGTCGCCGCTTGTACAGCTGCTCTCGTGCCTCGTCTGCATGGATTGGTCGCCCGTAACGTCGTTGAAGAGCCTCGCGCATGGCATGCCAATCAGCCAATTCCTCCTCTTGTAAATCGACCAAACACTGTAGGGCTGGGCCTTCCAGGGACAGCGCGACATGCCCTGCGGTTGCCACATCAGACCAGCCATTTAAACGTGCTGCTAGCTGGACCTGAAGGAGGAAGGATTCAATAGAGCCTTCTCCACTATAGTGAGGAAGCTTTGGTGTGGCGATGCTTGGCCTGTAGTCATCTCGTAGGAATTTTGTGTCCACCATCAGCACAGGAGAGTCACTTCTTCGCCTGGCACTCCTTCCCACACAAGGCGCACTTCCTCCATCCGGTTGAACTTTCACTCTTGTCCCATCAGATTGAGCTTCCATTCTTCCTCCGAGTAGATGGGCCTCCAGTCCACTAGGGTGGCGCAAGTTCCTCTCCTTTACGTGGCGCTGAGGTAATGGAGCCTCCAATCCACCAGAGCGGCGCTTGTTCCTTTCCTCTTCCTGGTGATGAGGTAGTTAGTCTTCATTCGGAAGTGCATTCTCCAGGCATTTGATGAGATCCTCAAGTTTCTCTGAGAAAGCCATCCCACGTCTGACACCAATGTAGCGTTGGACGGGATTCTTTAAAAGTCTACTCAAAGATGTGAATGCTGACACGATGTACGATCATGACCAGCTTTAATGATCATGTTAATTTTGAACACACACACACAAGTGAAAGCAATGCGTACTTAGTCAACAGCCCCACAGGTCACACTTATGGTGGCCGCATAAACAACACCAAAATTGTCAAAAACATGCACCCCACTGTGAATCACACCAAACAATAACAACAAATGCATTTCGGGAGAACATCAGCACCGCAAAGCAACAGAAACAGAACAACACAAATACCCAGAACTCCTTGCAACACCAACTCTTCCGGGACGCTACAATATTGTAGCGTTCCAGTAGAGTTAGTGCTGCTAGGGGTTCTAGGTATTTGTTCTGTTTATGTTGTGTTACGATGCGGGTGTTCCCCCGAAATGTGTTTTGTCATTCTTGTTTGGTGTGGGTTCACAGTGTGGCGCATATTTGTAACTATGTTAAAGTTGTTTATACGGCCACTCTCAGTGTAATCTGTATGGCTGTTGACCAAGTATGTGTGTGTGAAAGCCGCATATATTATGTGACTTGGCCAACACGCTGTTTATATGGAGGAAAAGAGGACGTGACGACATGTTGTAGAGGACGCTAAAGACAATGCCTATAAGGCACGCTCCCAATATTGTTGTCCGGGTGGAAATTGGGAGAATGGTTGCCCAGGGAGATTTTCAGGAAGGGCACTAAACTTCGGGAGTCTCCCGGGAAAATCGGGAGGGTTGGCAAGTATGAGTATTAGCGGTGAATGTGGTGTTACCGGCGGGCCAGCTCTAATGTTAATTTGATATTGCCTCAAGGGCCAAATGAAATTAAACAGGGGGCCAAATTTGGTCCGCGGGCCAGAGTTTGACACCCATGTAACCCATTAACCATGGATTTCATTACTTGGTGCCATCTTAGAAGTATGCTAGCGTTTTCCCTGTTACCATGCAAATGTTAGCATGCTAAAGTGTTATGCTAACATTTGATCTAATTTTGTAAATTTCACCTAATCATGGATTTTGTTAATTGGTGTCATGTTAGAAGTTTGCTAGCTGTTCCGCTCTGAGCTTGCTAATTTTTTATGCTAGTTTTAGCTAATAGGTCACATTTAGAGCTAAAATTCATAGGTTATGTTACTTTGTAACCTCTTGAAGGATGTTCTAGCTATACCAACATTCAGTATTTCAAGATTCATACTACTTTTCAGTACAGCTTCTGTTCTTCAACTCTCAAACCATTTTAACCTTTAAACTATTTTAACATTCAAACCATTGCTACATTCCACTCGTATTTCAGTTTAGCCTCAGCTCTGATATTTAATCCATTTCAAACAATTCAATATGTCAACATTTTCACCATTCAAACCATTTCTACATTCCACTAGAATTTTGTTTAACGTCAGCTCTTCAACATTAAAACCATCTCAACATCCATCCATCCATCATCTTCCGCTTATCCGAGGTCGGGTCGCGGGGGCGGCAGCCTAAGCAGGGAAGCCCAGACTTCTCTCTCTCCAGCCACTTCGTCTAGCTCTTCCCGGGGGATCCCGAGGCGTTCCCAGGCCAGCCGGGAGACATAGTCTTCCCAACGTGTCCTGGGTCTTCCCCGTGGCCTCCTACCAGCTGGACGTGCCCTAAATACCTCCCTAGGGAGGCGTTCGGGTGGCATCCTGGCCAGATGCCCGAGCCACCTCATCTGGCTCCTCTCGATGTGAAGGAGCAGCGGCTTTACGTTGAGCTCCTCCCGGATGGCAGAGCTTCTCACCCTATCTCTAAGGGAGAGCCCCGCCACCCGGCGGAGGAAACTCATTTCGGCCGCTTGTACCCGTGATCTTATCCTTTCGGTCATGACCCAAAGCTCATGACCATAGGTGAGGATGGGAACGTAGATCGACCGGTAAATTGAGAGCTTTGCCTTCCGGCTCAGCTCTTTCTTCACCACAACGGATCGATACAACGTCCGCATTACTGAAGATGCCGTACCGATCCGCCTGTCGATCTCACGATCCACTCTTCCCCCACTCGTGAACAAGACCCCTAGGTACTTGAACTCCTCCACTTGGGGCAGGGTTTCCTCCCCAACCCGGAGATGGCACTCCACCCTTTTGCGGATGAGAACCATGGACTCGGACTTGGAGGTGCTGATTCTCATTCCGGTCCCTTCACACTCAGCTGCGAACCGATCCAGTGAGAGCTGAAGATCCCGGCCAGATGAAGCCATCAGGACTACATCATCTGCAAAAAGCAAAGACCTAATCCCGTGGCCACCAAACCGGATCCCCTCAACGCCTTGGCTGCGCCTAGAAATTCTGTCCATAAAAGTTATGAACAGAATCGGTGACAAAGGGACAGCCTTGGCGGAGTCCAACCCTAACTGGAAACGTGTCCGACTTACTGCCAGCAATGCGGACAGAGCTCTGACACTGGTCATACAGGGAGCGGACTGCCACAATAAGACAGTCCGATACCCCATACTCTGAGCACTCCCCACAGGACTTCCCGAGGGACACGGTCGAATGCCTTCTCCAAGTTTTCAAAGCACATGTAGACTGGTTGGGCAAACTCCCATGCACCCTCAAGAACCCTGCCGAGAGTATAGAGCTGGTCCACAGTTCCACGACCAGGACGAAAACCACACTGTTCCTCCTGAATCCGAGGTTCGACTATCCGGCGAAGCCTCCTCTCCAGTACACCTGAATAAACCTTACCGGGAAAGCTGAGTAGTGTGATCCCACGATAGTTGGAACACACCCTCCGGTCCCCCTTCTAAAAGATAGGGACCACCACCCCGGTCTGCCAATCCAAAGGTACCACCCCCGATGTCCACGCGATGCTGCAGAGTCTTGTCGACCAAGACAGCACCACAGCATCCAGAGTCTTAAGGAACTCCTTGCCGCTGAGGAGCTTTATAACTACCTCAGCAACCTCAGCCTCAGAAATAGGAGAGCCCACCACAGAATCCCCAGGCACCGCTTCCTCAAAGGAAGACGTGTTGGTGGGATTGAGGAGGTCTTCGAAGTATTCCCTCCACCGATCCACAACATCCGCAGTCGAAGTCAGCAGAACACCATCCGCACCATACACGGTGTTGATAGTGCACTGCTTCCCCTTCCTGAGGCAGCGTATGGTGGTCCAGAATCGCTTCGAAGCCGTCCGGAAGTCGTTTTCCATGGCTTCCCCGAACTCTTCCCATGTCCGAGTTTTTGCCTCCGCGACCGCTAAAGCTGCACACCGCTTGGCCTGTCGGTACCCGTCCACTGCCTCCGGAGTCCTATGAGCCAAAAGAACCCGATAGGACTCCTTCTTCAGCTTGACAGCATCCCTCACTGCTGGTGTCCACCAACGGGTTCTGGGATTACCGCCACGACAGGCACCAACAACCTTGCGGCCACAGCTCCAATCAGCCGCCTCGACAATAGAGGTTCGGAACATGGTCCACTCGGACTCAATGTCCCGCACCTCCCTCGTGACATGTTCAAAGTTCTCCCGGAGGTGTGAATTGAAACTCTCTCTGACAGGAGACTCTGCCAGACGTTCCCAGCAGACCCTCACAATGCGCTTGGGCCTGCCAGGTCTGTCCGGCATCCTCCCCCACCATCGCAACCAACTCACCACCAGGTGGTGATCGGTAGAAAGCTCCGCCCCTCTCTTCACCCGAGTGTCCAGAACATGAGGCCGCAAATCCAATGACACAACTACAAAGTCGATCATGGAACTGCGGCCTAGGGTGTCCTGGTGCCAAGTGCACATATGGACACCCTTATGTTTGAACATGGTGTTTGTTATGGACAATCCGTGACGAGTACAAAAGTCCAATAACAAAACACCACTCTGGTTTAGATCCGGGCGACCATTCTTCCCGATCACGCCTCTCCAGGTTTCACTGTCGTTGCCAACATGAGTGTTGAAGTCCCCCAGTAGGACAAGGGAATCACCCGGGGGAGCACTTTCCAGTACTCCCTCGAGTGTACCCAAAAAGGGTGGGTATTCTGAACTACTGTTTGGTGCGTAAGCACAAACAGTCAGGACCCGTCCCCCCACCCGAAGGCGAAGGGAAGCTACCCTCTCGTCCACTGGGTTGAACTCAAACGTGCAGGCTTTGAACCGGGGGGCAACGAGAATTGCCACCCCAGCCCGTCGCCTCTCACTGCCGGCAACGCCAGAGTGGAAGAGGGTCCAGTCCCTCTCGAGAGAACTGGTTCCAGAGCCCTTGCTGTGCGTCAAGGTGAGTCTGACTATATCCAGCCGGAACTTCTCTACCTCGCGGACTAGCTCAGGCTCCTTCCCCCCCCAGTGAAGTGACGTTCCATGTCCCAAAAGCTAGCTTCTGTAGCCGAGGATCGGACCGCCAAGTGCCCTGCCTTCGGCTGCCGCCCAGCTCACAATGCACCCGACCTCTATGGCTCCTCCCATGAGTGGTGAGCCCATTGGAGGGATGACCCACGTTGCCTCTTCGGGCTGTACCCGGCCGGGCCCCATGGGGACAGGCCCGGCCACCAGGTGCTCGCCATCGTGCCCCAACTCCGGGCCTGGCTCCAGAGCGGGGCCCCGGTGACCTGCGTCCGGGCAAGGGAAATCTGAGTTCATTTTGTTGTAATTCCATAGAAGTCTTTGAGCCGCTCTGTCTGATCACTCACCTAGGACCTGTTTGTCTTGGGAGACCCTACCATCTCAACATTCAAAATTATTTCCAAATGTAAACCATTTCAACATTCAAACCATTTTAACGTTTTAACCATTTCAACATTCAAACCATTTCGACATTCATCATACATTCCATCGCCATTTCAGTTCAGCTTAAGCATTAGAGCATTCACATTAAATTTCTACAGAAATTGCTTCATCTAGTTACCTTTACTTTTCAATTCAAGTAATTTCAATTAATGAAGCTCCTCTTAAGGACCTTTGCGTCTACACTGTGAGAAAAAACAAGCACCCTATACCCACCACACCTGGAGAATCAAACAGTATATTATCTGTGAGGACTGGTGGGCATTGTGATGCCGGGTTCGATTCCCTCGAGGATGCGTTGACGTGAACACAACAAAGGTAGGATCTTAAAATATTTATTTAACAAAAAGGAAGCTCTGAACAGAAATACTGGAGCTAATAAAAAGGCAAACCAAAAACGCTAGTATGAAAACTAGGAAGTAAAAATAGACAAACTTAAATAGCACGTTGGCACAAAAGAGAAAACAAATCATCAGTATGTAAACTGGACAAAACAAGTGGCTTAGCGTGAGAAGCTAGCGAGAATAGAAATACTTGCGAGAAAGCAAATGATCAAAATCCAGACGTACAGTGGTGTGAAAGCAAACTATGAACCCAGACCGAATGAACAGAGAAGACTGGCTTAAATAGGTGGGTGATAATTAGTAGCAGGTGTGCGGGGCGAGACCAACAGGTGGACTGATGAGTGACCAAAGTGACAAAGCAAACAGGAAATAAGGAGTCGGAGAAATATAAAAAATGGAAAAATAAATAGTGTAGATCTGAGCAGCAGATCGCAACAGTATTCCCCCCCAACAAAAGACAGATACCAGATGTCTCAAAAAAAAAAAACTAAGAAAAAACAAAACTTGAACCCCCTCCCCAAAACAGAAAGTCCACAAACGAAGGGAGGGCGGAGGGAGGCCACGGTGGAGGGTCGCCAAGTCGTGTGTCCCCGAATCCACCGGGACAAATCATGTGGCAGTGGCGGACGGAAACGCCGGTGCCGCAAAAGTCTTGGTGGGCGACCTCGAAAAGGCCACATTGGTGGCCGCTGAGAAGGTGGGCGTGCGTGGCGCCAAAAGTTAAGCAGCCTTAGGGTTTTTAGGGAAAGTCTTGAGGGCTGCTGCTGTTTGCACCATTGGCGTCCAGTTACTGACCTTTGAGAAGGCAGACTGCAGGCCCCAGATTGCTGCTTACGCAGCAGGCCAACTCGAGGACGCAGAGACATCGTCGAGGAAGCTGGAGGCGGAGTCATCGTCGGCGCGGAAACAGGTGCGGGTGCTGCAGACGAAGAAGGCGGTGTCGTAAAGGCAGGCGTAGTCGTCGTCGTCGTGGAGGCAGGTGCAGTCGTCGCCGTCGTGGAGGCAGGTGCAGTCGTCGTCGGTGGCGCTGGTGTAGGCTCCAGTCCCGTCGTCGGTGCGGGTGTGGGCTCCAGCCCCGTCGTCGGTGCTGGTGTGGGCTCCAGCTCTGGAGCTGGTGCTGGAGTGGACTCCAGCAATAGGGATGGTGTTGGAGTGGACTCCAATAATAGGACTGGTGCTGGAGTGGGCTCCAGCCTAGGAGCAGGTGCTGGTGTGAGAACCAGGTGAAAGTCTGAAACCGGTGTGAGAACCAGTTCTGGGTTGGAGGCTGGTGTGAGAACCAGGCTAGAGTCCATTTCTGGTGCGAGAACCAGGCTAGAGTCCATCTCTGGTGCGAGAACCAGGCTAGGGACAGAACTACATGGACTAGGACAGCGACTAAGACATGGACGGAACACAGGTGGTGGAGGACGCGCTGGAGTTTGTGGCTTAGCAGGTTGCAACTGTGCTACCTCCGTAGCACAGCTGCTAACCTGAGCCCCCTCTTCAAACAGTGGATGCCAGACGTATTCCTTATCATGTGAAGAGGTATCTAAGGGTGGGTGGAGGGAGGTTAGGAGGAAGGCAGATTCTTCCCTACTAGAATTACTAGAAGAACCCTTAGAAAAAGGAGAAAACCCCATAGATTTGGGCTGGGCTTGAGGACTTAGTGACTGAGATGAACAAGAAGGTGAAAATTGAGAACTAGACTTGTATCTGGAAAAAACGTCCTTATGGAGATCCTTCTTATCAATATTGTCCAGAAAATTAAAGTCAATATAATTAGAAAAAGGCTGAGAATTATAGTCCAAAAAATTCTTTTTGATGACGTCACCGGAAGGCGTTACCGACATGACGTCACCGCTGCCGTCTGTGAAAGAGACATGGCGGTCGAAAGAAAGTGTGGACATGTAACTAAAGGGATTACCAGGCTTGTGAGGAGTATCCTGGATGGGTTGAAGTTTGCTGTGTTCGCTGAAAGACAGTTGTGGAGTAGAAGCGTCACTGCATTGGGCAGCTCGAGCCGCTTCGGAAGGCACATCACCGTAATGACGGATCTCTGCCTCCCGTGCTCGGAGCTTTTTCCACGTGCCTATATCAAAGGCTTTCTCTTTCCAGCTGTCAATCGCGAAGGAATCTCTTGCTGGGTTCATACTGTGAGGACTGGTGGGCATTGTGATGCCGGGTTCGATTCCCTCGAGGATGCGTTGACGTGAACACAACAAAGGTAGGATCTTAAAATATTTATTTAACAAAAAGGAAGCTCTGAACAGAAATACTGGAGCTAATAAAAAGGCAAACCAAAAACGCTAGTATGAAAACTAGGAAGTAAAAATAGACAAACTTAAATAGCACGTTGGCACAAAAGAGAAAACAAATCATCAGTATGTAAACTGGACAAAACAAGTGGCTTAGCGTGAGAAGCTAGCGAGAATAGAAATACTTGCGAGAAAGCAAATGATCAAAATCCAGACGTACAGTGGTGTGAAAGCAAACTATGAACCCAGACCGAATGAACAGAGAAGACTGGCTTAAATAGGTGGGTGATAATTAGTAGCAGGTGTGCGGGGCGAGACCAACAGGTGGACTGATGAGTGACCAAAGTGACAAAGCAAACAGGAAATAAGGAGTCGGAGAAATATAAAAAATGGAAAAATAAATAGTGTAGATCTGAGCAGCAGATCGCAACATTATCTGCTCTATTGATATTATAAGAGTTTTAGCAGAAACGTTTATGAAGTCTAAATTAAACCCCTGAAAACATTTTCATCGCCAACTCCCTATATTTGGCAAGAATTTGATTCTCTATATATTGTATTTCCAAAATTACTAAAAGCCATACCCTTTTATAAATGTATGGCAAGTAAATGTTCATTTTTTCCCTCCGCAATGCAGCATTCTGCATTGGTGGAATGTCCCGTTATGAGCCTGTGTGAATTCTTTGTGCATGTTATTCTGTGTGCGCAGTCTATATGACACCCTAGCCTTCAGGCTAGAATTTAACTTTTTGACCGTATCCTTCGCTCAGGATGTCGGCACTTATTGCTATAGTGTTACCTTTGATGGTATTAATTCCATATGCTAGCTGCTCTGACACATGTGGAGCAGAGATGACTATTTGATGATGTGTCTGTTGCATGACCTGAATCACCCTCTGGGGATACAACAGAGCTGTAACTATACTGTACTCCGTGAAAAACTATTCTTAAAGTCATGGTAGCACAATAGTCACACATAGTGGGCAGCAGCAGGCATGCTCTTAGCGTAGTAATCCCTTCTTATCCACAAGTGACATGGGCAAGAGGATAACCGCCGTCCCTTCCAATTTCATTGGGAGAACTCACGGGGATAGGAGTAGCAGAAAGATAAAAAAATACCTGATTATTTAATTAAAACACAAAAATATCAGTCTTTCATTTCTCACTATGCTAACTGTGGCTCTTTGTTTTACCCAGTAGAAGAAGTTCACAGGGTTACCATGAGGCTGATCTACTGAAGATCCCAAACAACAAGTGCTAAATAGTCAAACTCTTAAACTGTGTTTACAATTGATAACAAAAGCAAATTAAGTGCAGTTCGCCCTATTTAAATAATGATTTTGCTTGTACTAGTGGTTTTCAAGATAGGAACATGTATTTCCCTCAACTAGGAATGGGAATTGATAACATTTTTCCGGTTGCGATTCCACTTTTGATTCGGTTTCTTAACGGCTCTCTAATCAATTCACATTTGGGGAAAAAAAGAGAAAAAAATCTTGATTACTGATTAGCATCAATTTTTTTGAGTTTAGAGCAGTGGTTCTTAACCTTGTTGGAGGTACCGAACCCCGTTAGTTTCATATGCACATTCACTGAACCCTTCTTAGTAAAAAATAAAATGTATTTTTTTTTTCAAATTCAACACAACGTTATATGTTTTTGGTAACACTTTAATATGGAGAACATATTCTGAGTAACAAAGCCTTAATTTGGAGTTATTTGGTTAGGGTTAGAGGGTTAGGGCCAGGGTTGGAGGGTTAGGGTTATAATGAGGCCATGCCGAATAAAGCATTAATAAGTACTTAATAATGACTAGTTAAGAGCCAATATGTTACAAATTTCCATGTTAATAAGCAATAATTAATGGTGAATATGTCTCCCATACTAAAGTCCATCCATCCATCCATTTTCTACCGCTTATTCCCTTTCGGGGTCGCGGGAGGCGCTGGCGCCTATCTCAGCTACAATCGGGCGGAAGGCGGGGTACACCCTGGACAAGTCGCCACCTCATCGCAGGGCCAACACAGATAGACGGACAACATTCACACTCACATTCACACACTAGGGCCAATTTAGTGTTGCCAATCAACTTATCCCCAGGTGCATGTCTTTGGAGGTGGGAGGAAGCCGGAGTACCCGGAGGGAACCCACGCATTCACGGGGAGAACATGCAAACTCCACACAGAAAGATCCCGAGCCTGGATTTGAACCCAGGACTGCAGGACCTTCGTATTGTGAGGCAGACGCACTAACCCCTCTGCCACCGTGAAGCCCATACTAAAGTGTTACCATGTTTTTTTACAGGTGCACAAAATGAACCGTGCATGAACATCACCTTGTTCAAAGAACAAAACTCACACTAGACTGCATAAACTGACAACAAATTACCCACCTGCAAATCAGTGTGACTTCTGCTGTTGCCGTATCTGTAATATGCCGATAGAGAGAATTTTTTGTTGAGACGATGAGTTGGGTGTGTTTTGACCTCTGCCGAACCCCTGAGGCCGACTCACCGAACCCCTAGGGTTCGATCGAACCCAGGTTAAGAACCACTGGTTTAGAGGTAACATGATCTTACAAAGCCTACAGTGAGGTCTCAAGAGGCATTGGAGAAAAAAAAAAATTGGGGGGAAATTGATGTAAGAAACTAATATTCTTCTGTAGAATTGAATCGTGCAAATTACCCAAGAATGTAAAATGTTTTAGCGTGTGACATTAATTTATAACATGTAACGTGAGGTACATCGAGCTTTTATTGGTTATAGTTTTAATGGTTATGGCCTACAGTTTATGACAACTTTGAATTCAACATCTCAGAAAATGTAAGGTTTCAAAAACTGTAAGCCACGGTGATCAGAATTATAACAAATAGTCATGACATAGCTCACTTTGCATGAAATAAGTCAATGTCACAAATTAGTTTCACATTTGAAGTTAACTGCTGACATGAATGGACCATTACACCATAATTAAATCTTATGAATTTTGCCTGTTTAATACAATCAGGGTTTCTATGGGTATTAGCAAATCTAATTTCATGCTTTTTAATGGCATTTTAGGGCAACGTAAACAAAATGTAATACCTATGTCCAACCGCATATGGTTATTTCTATAGTGAAAAGCTTACAATTGTCTACATACACATACGATTGTTAGCATTTTGACAATGATAATATTGAATAGTTCAAAAGTTTACATTAACTTTTACTATGTAGCAAATTAGAAATGACTCACAAGACTGTTTCATCTGAGAATTTATTAGGCACCGAATGTCCCTTTGGGACAGAGGACCCTATTGAATTTCTAGCGTTTTATTCTTTCTTTCTTTATTATTATTCCGCAGCTCTGAGCTGTAATTTGACCCCCTTAACATGCTTCAAAACTCACCAAATTTGACACACACATCAGGACTGGCAAACATTGAGATTTAATCAAAAAACCTAACCCCAAAACTGAAATTTGCGCTCTAGCGTCCCCTAGGAAGAAAACAGACAAAACTGCCTGTGACTTCCAGTAGGAATGTCGTAGCGACATGAAACAAAACCCATGTAGCTCTCACTCAGACCTAGACTTCTTACACTGACACCCTTATGCAAAAATCAACAGGAAGTTTGCAATTCCCCCTTCAAAACCAACATTTTGTAAAAACACTCACCATTTGCCTCTTTGAGCTGTAATTTGACCCCCTTAACATGTTTCAAACCTCACCAAACAGGACACACACATCAGGACAGGCGAAAATTGCAATTTAATCAAGAAACCTAACCCAAAAACTCAAAATTGCGCTCTAACGCCCCCTAGGAATAAAACACAGACAAAACTGCTCCTAGGAAGAAAACACAGACAAAACTGCCTGTAACTTCCAGTACGAATGTCGTAGAGACATAAAACCTCTATGTAGGTCTCACTTAGACCTACATTTCATATATTGATAACCCCCAGCAAAAATCAACAGGAAGTTTGCAATTCCCCCTTCAAAACAAAAGTTTTTTAAAAACTGGTCACCTTTTTTCAAACATTATCTCCTCTGAGCGTGTTTGTCGTGTCGGCTTCAAACTACCACGGGAGAGAGATTGAACCCTTCTGATTAAAAGTTGATGAAAGAGTTTTAATTACTGGGGCGGCATGGCGTAGTGGGTAGTGCGGCCGTGCCAGAAACCTGAGGGTTGCAGGTTCGCCTATTGACATCCAAATCGCTGCTGTAGTGTCCCTCGGCAGGACACTTCGGCCGTAGACGCAAACTGGCAGCCACGCTTCTGTCAGTCTACTCCAGGGCAGCTGTGGCTACAGATGTAGCTTACCACCACCAGGTGTGAATGATTGATTGGTTCCCACTTCTCTGTGAGCGCTTTGAGTATCTAATAATAGAAAAGCGCGATATGAATCTAATCTATTATTATTATTATTATTATTATTACTGCTACGGTTTTGATTTTATCAGCCTTCAAAGAACTGCTGCGCTGAAAACCATTTCAAAGATGACCGCCGTGCGCAGACACAGAGAGGGGGACATTTTTTTTTCCCGTTTTTTTCTGCTGCTGGTGCGCACGCACCAACATTCGTGAGGGGAGGGGGGGGGGGGGCTGTGATCGTCTATACCAAGATGGCTGCCAGGTGCCGTAGCTAAGCCGGTATGTTTTAAAGTTGTCGTTTGCCTGCTTATCGTAAAAACGACTGTCCAACATTTTACAACTGATTGTAAACTTATAGGTGCCGACCATCAGGGCCGGGTTGCAACGAAAGAGTGTGTCAATGTTAAGTTATTACACTTAGTTGGTAATTCTATCTGTTTGCTAATAGTAGCTACTAGCCGTACCCATGTATTTTCAATGGGCGGTTAGCATTGGGTTTTAATCCCGTTGCCTCCTATGTTTCTGCTCTAATTGAATTTCTTTGTATGTCGAGTCTTTATTTTGGGTACTTACATATGGTGCCTGACTGTTGTGGAGTTTTAAGGCCATCTGCACTTTTTATGTGCCGATTTGGTAGGTCTATCTGCTAATAGTAGCTATTAGCTGTACCCATGTATTTTCATTCTAACTTATATCTGTCAGTAGACATGTTATGGAAGATAAAAACTACAACATTTATAATACAAAGTAGTTCTAATTTATATCTGTCAGTAGATACGTTTTGGAAGATAAAAACTACAACATAATACAAAGTAGTGTGTAGTTCTAACTTATATCTGTTAGTAGACACGTTATGGAAGGTAAAAACTAAAATATAATACAAAGTAGTGTGTTGTTCTAACTTATATCTGGGAAGCCCAGACTTCCCTCTCCTCAGCCACTTCCATATATACTCGGTCCAGTCCATCACTGCTTGCAACTTTAATTTATTTTTCTGTAGTAGCATCCGGTGTTCTGACTTTGTGCACGGCAATAAACAATAGCCAAATAAAAGGTTTCACCGGTCAATCATCACACTTTACCATCAATCAAACCTTTTAAAGGGGAATTGCTCTTCGGCTCTCTAAACATCCAATTCTGGACTACAAACCCCGTTTCCATATGAGTTGGGAAATTGTGTTGGATGTAAATATAAATGGAATACAATGATTTGCAAATCCTTTTCAACCAATATTCAGTTGAATGCACTACAAAGACAATATATTTGATATTCAAACTCATAAACTTTATTTTTTTTTTTTGCAAATAATAATTAACTTAGGATTTCATGGCTGAAACACGTGCCAGAGTAGTTGGAAAAGGGCAGGTTAACCACTGTGTTGAATCACCTTCTCTTTTAACACCACTCAATAAAAGTTTGGGAACTGAGAAAACTAATTGTTGAAGCTTTGAAAGTGTTCTTTTTTTTTGATTAATTGAGTGAAACTTTTATTAGTAGATTGCACAGTTCAGTACATATTCCGTACAATTGACCACTAAATGGTAACACCCGAATAAGTTTTTCAACTTGTTTAAATTTGGGTCCACGTTAATCAATTCATGGTACAAATATATACTATCAGCATAATAAAGTCATCACACAAGTTAATCATCATGGTATATATATTGAATTATTTACATTATTTACAATCCGGGGGTGGGATGAGGCGCTTTGGTTGATATCAGTACTTCAGTCATCAACAAGTGCACCAATAGAGAAATGGACATTGAAACTGTATAGGTCTTACTTGGTAGGATATGTACAGCCAGCAGAGAACATAGTGAGTTCAGATAGCATAAGAGCAAGTATATACATTAGAAATACATTTTGATTATTTACATTCGGTTATTTACAATCCGGGGAGATGGGATGTGAATGGAGGAGGGTATTAGTAAAGGGTTGAAGTTGCCAGGAGGTGTTGTTTTAGAGCGGTTTTGAAGGAGGAAAGAGATGCACTTGCTTTTATACCTGTTGGGAGTGCATTCCACATGGATGTGGCATAGAAAGAGAATGAGTTAAGACCTTTGTTAGATTGCAATCTGTGTTTGTGGGTGGGGTGGGGTGTGTGGTTGGGCCGGGGCGTGGTTAAGAGGGGAGGAGTATATTTACCGCTAGATTCACCAAGTCAAGAATTTCATATATATATATATATATATATATATATATATATATATATATATATATATATATATATATATATATATGCTGTTGTTGGGATTAAATAGTAGCAGTTAAAAATGTGCCTTTCATTTATAATTATTGCATGCTGTGTTTAAATGTTTAAACATATTGCTCATATGTCCTCCTGTTAATAAACAATCCATCCATCCATCCATCCATTTCCTACCGCTTGTCTCCTTTGGGGTCGCGGGGGGTGCTGGAGCCTATATCAGTTGCATTTGGCCGGAAGGCAGTGTATACTCTGGACAAGTCGCCATCTCATCACAGGGCCAACACAGAGACAGACAACATTCACACACTAGGGTAAATTTAGTGTTGCCAATAAATCTATCCCCAGGTGCAATTAATACAAGTAGCGCTGTTGCAATCTTTTTTAATAAAATGTAGTACATTTTTGCGCGTTTGGTCCAGGCTCCATCATTTTTGTTAGCCACGTCGTACCATCCATTTTTTTCCAATTTAGATTGCACAAAAAAAGACAAAGATGCGTTTTCCTCTCTCAAGGGTTGTGAATGATAAGCAACATTTCGAACAGAAGTGCAGTTCCCCTTTAAGACACGCAAATCACTGGACACGTACTTAGTAGCTTTGCATGGGATATAAAGTTTGCAAGTAATACACACCAATCTTTAGCAGATCAACCCCTGTTTGTACAGAGCTGACAGGAGGGATGGAGACGCTCAGTGATTGGAAAGCTACCTGGAAAATGGAGCTTCAAGTTGCTCTCGATTAAATGTGGCTAAGCTACAGGGAAAAGTACTCTCAGAATTGCAGTAAGCTTCACTACAAGCTACACTGATAAAGTAGCTTGCCACATCAAAGTTTTATTTAACGGCATTCATATCTATTGTCCCACATGTATAATATCAATGTTGATGTAACTCAGCGTCTACAATGGACCCAATTCGGCTCTATTACCATCATTTACCTGTTATTTAGCTGGGGACACCCTACAACTACATATATGGGGCCACCCTACTGTATCTTTTTATTTTAGTTTGCCTTTTCTTTGGCCCACCCCTAAAATATTTAAATTTTCTCTACCTACAGTTAAAATAACAGCATCTATCTATATCTTAACAAAAAAAAAAACTGTGCTCTCGTGGGACATGTGGGACAATAGATATGAATGCCGTTAAATAAAACTTTGATGTGGCAAGCTACTTTATCAGTGTAGCTTGTAGTGAAGCTTACTGCAATTCTGAGAGTACCTTTCCCTGTAGCTTAGCCACATTTAATCGAGAGCAACTTGAAGCTCCATTTTCCAGGTAGCTTTCCAATCACTGAGCGTCTCCATCCCTCCTGTCAGCTTGTGTGTGTTCCTAATTTTGTGTTCCATGTCTTCGATGAAGAGAGCAGTTATGATTTCAGATCACATAGTAAACAACTAAAAACTAAGGTTTTGGGCATTGTTTTCTCTAAACGCATGCATTTGTCTAAATATGGCTAGGGACACACATTATTGTGGGTCTCGTGTTTCCTGGACGTCTTGTTCATTACTAAAAGAAAAATTTAATCTGCAGAAGAGTGCCATTTTTAAGTATATATGTAGACGTCTTGTGTTGTGGGGTTCTTTTTGGACCGATTGAGCACAGCTAGGCCGGTCGCCAAGTTTACAAAGTCTTTTAATTTTCCAGCAAATCTGTCTTTCTCTCGCTCAACGTCTTATCTTCTCGCTCGTGTGCTTTTCAGCCCAGCCGTCTTTCCCCGTTCTGGCTTTTCAGCCCCCCTCTGCGGTCACCAACGCTGCTAATAAAGAGACAGGTGATTAGATAATTGGTTCCAGCTGAGGTATCCACTCACCTGTCATCTGCTCCCAGCCCGCTCCTGCGAATGCCCTGCCCACAGGCGGCGCGTGGACCACGCCCTGCCTTCAACAATATAATTTTTTGAGTTGTCAGCTTGAAGCCTCCCTCTGTCTCTGACTCTGTCATGCATGGTAATCAGTTTTATGTTTGATCATGTTTATGTTTCATTTTTGAACTCTCGTTTCCCGTTTTGCACTTCCTGGTTTTGTTTGTCTCCATAGTTACGCATTAGTTTCCACCTGGTCCTCAAGTCACGCCCCTGCCGTCAGTCCCGCACCTGTTTCTCATCACCATAGCCACTATTTAAATAATTAGTTTTCTGTTCATTGGCCTGGGAACTTTGCTTGCTATTGCTGATGCTTACTTACTACGACCACGCAATTACCTTGCCTTGCCAAACCTTCAAGCCTTGCCACGCTGCTAATTATTTTGACCACGCCACGTAAGATTTTTGTATTTTTGCCTCAGTGCAAGTTTTTGGTTAGTTGTGTATCTTTATAGTATCTATTGTTTATTTGTAGTCATGCTATTGTGCTGTTTTTGTTGGAAGTTTTAGTATAGATTATTATCCGACACCGAGCTTGTTTTGCCTTTTTGTATTATAGTGTATAAATAAATAAATATGTTCCTTAACTCATGTCTGGCTCGTTCCAAATCCTCTCTGCATCAAAGAAGCAACCCAAATCCATGTCCCGGCTTGACAGACTCACTCGTCGTCATGAGACATGAGTGTGCAACTGCTACGATTATGCTAACTATTTTCAATGACCCGCTTATCTTGCCTCTGATTGGCCAGTCCGCAATGTTTCGTCGTAAACTTAGCCAATTTGGCCTTTAATACGAACATGAACCAATCATCATGGATTTTCTCCTTACGTATGGATGTCATTTATCCAGATCATTGTATTTTCTCCGTATTTTTTCGGCCTGGATTCGCAGTCCATTTTCCCTCTTTGTAGCTCGTAGCTTTGATGTAAGCTACCTAGCTAAATGGGTCTAAAAGTAGCAAAGCTACAGGAAAAGCTACTTGTTAAAAAAGTAGGTAAGTTACCGCCAAGGTACTGGAAAATGTACTTAAGCTACATAGCTTAACTACATGTATCTTGTTAGTGCCCATCACTGGAGACACTTCTGACAGGAGTACAAAAAAAAAAAATGGAGAAGCAGTCAGAGGCGAGGAAAATAGGTGACGATAACAAAAATAAAAATATTTCGAAAGCATAGATGGCCTTTAGGTTGACCATGGCTGTAATTTAATAATCAGGTATTTGTATGCAGAATGTTGGTTTCAGGAACTTACATAGTGGTTTGTAGAACTGCAAAAATACATATGTTCTCAATGGCAAATCACTTCAGGGGGTTGCAAAAAAATTTCTGTCCCCATAAAAGAATGAGGCATTAAATAAAATAATTGAGAACCGATATCGGAAGTGTTGTCCGACAGATTAACTCTCTTGCAGCCGGTCTCTCTACAGTGCATGTATGTAGATTATGTAGTACCAGTCGATTTAATCAAGACTATGACTTATCAAGCGGTTACTGTAGAAGGGCTCTTGGTGAGCACTAATGGAAGGTGTAAATGGGGATAGACTACAGCTTTCCCATGATCTTGAGAGGATAAGCAGCATAGAACACGGATGGATGGAATGAGTGACTATGACAGGCCAGTGTTTATTAACAACTAGGAAATTACTTTAGTGTTTGCATTGAATCATGTTGACATCTGTCTTGTCATTGTCCTGTTTACCCACAGGAGCCACAACAAATAGCTGTAATAAATATTCTTTCAAGAGTTTAACGGATTTAACTAAAAAATAATTCAGTGTAGGACCCTTTATTTGTTGTAACCTACAATATTTGTGTGTGTGCCTACTTAGTTTGAGTAGTTTGTGTTGGGATCATTCCAGACAAATGCTAGCATTAATTATTAATAGAAGATAGTTAAGAGCATGCGCAGTCAGAAGGTGCTGCTGCATACATGTAAACGTGACAGACATCTTTGAGAGAGCCAGGGAAAAGACTGACTAGCGTATAAGTGAGACAAGCTGAGAGTATTATACTGTAGATCATATAACCTCTATTTCTTTTTGTCTCCAATCTATGGACGGACAGACACAGAAAGCAGAAGAAAACAAAGTGAAGAGGTGAGGGCATACATCTTAGGGTGAGGTTCGGACCAGAAGTAGCTTAAGTAAAAGAACAGTACATGCTCTTTGACAGACAACAGTTAGAGAACTTTTCATTAAGTGCGAGGACTGTTGGCATTGAGTACGTGGCACAAAGATGATGAACCGCCAAGCTTGTTTTGATCGGGTTCCTCCTCAAGAGCTTCATCGACGTAACCAACAGTCTGACCCAGCTAAGACCAGGGCTTTGCAGACTGTCTTTGATATGAAGGTAGGACATGAGAGAATTTCATGCCTGAAATAAGTTTCTATGTCTATGTCTACTTTGTTAATAGTTTAGCTTAATGCGTACACCTACTGGTGTGTATTATTGAAAACAATTATTGACTGTTGTTTTAGAGCATACAGGGGGTGATTTGTTAATCACCCACCACACAACTTTAATTATTTAATAGCTCTGCTGTAACGTGAGCTGAAATGGAAGAGTTGCCACTGTCCGCATATGCAGACAAAGGAAAACTAAGTTTTTGTCACTGTTGCCGAGTGATGATTGCATTGGTGTCCATGGCCAAGTGAAGTTTATTACTCACCCATGCAGTTGTACAGATGATCAGTTAATTCCCAATGTAACATATGGAAGCTGTCACTCAAAGCTTTAAAGTCACTAGGGCTGTGAAAAATGCAGTCGCCTGAGCCGATATGTGAAGGTGTGCAAACCACACACCCAAGCACAATCTCTCTCACACAAACAAACGCACATGCACGCACACTACCACACTATTTAGTTTTAGCACATACATTTTTTCATTGCCTGCCTATTAACAAAATGCACATGTGCAAGGCGGACATGTCAAAACTAAATACTTATGGGAAGGATTCGATTTGACTGAGTTAACTGGAGGTGAAACACACCATTAGTTGACATACTGCAAGTCTGGCTGGGCTGCTATGAGAAAACATATTGTATTTAACGACACTGTCTTTCATTGATGCTATGAATATTAAGGCAAAAAAGGGATTGGGGAAGGTATAGCTCGGTTGGTAGAGCGTCTGTGCCAGCAACTTCCAGATTTGATCCTCGCTTCCTCCATTTTAGTCACTGCCGTTGTGTCCTTGGGCAAGACACTTTACCCACCTGCTACCAGTGCCACCCACACTGGTGTAATTGATATTGGGTTTCACTATGTAAAGCGCTTTGAGTCACTAGAGAAAAGCGCTACATACATATAATTTACTTCAATTCTGTTTGCCATGTCCGTAATGTGCATTGAGAACTTTTACTTTGTGATTACAGAATGCCACACCTCAATTCTGTTTTGATCCAGATATTGTATGGCAGGTACAGTAGCCAGTGCTCATTTCTTGATATTTCTGTTTTCATTGGAATGCAGTGCCTTTTTGGAATTAATCCATTAATCTGTGTATCAGTCAATCCTTTCTTCTTTCTATGAGGGTCTTTTCTTTGAGTGCTGCGGATACACATCAAAGACCATAAAGTATAGTTTATTTTACAGAAATCCACAAGAAGCAATGGAATTGATTCAATTTTTGTGAGGGATGTTGCATTTGATCAAAGGAATACAAAGTAGTTTGAACTGAGTTAAAATCACAACATATTTCCGTGAGTGTGCATGGAAATTTGCATGGTTTGTGCATGCTTCTGGAGGGTATTTGCAGCACCATGTTCTGGGTAAGATAGTAATAGATGTCAGATGCTTACACGGTTGCCTGTTTCTTGTGCTGATGGCATCATGCAATCTGCTTTCATTTATTGAATTAACTTTCTCTTCTCGTCCAAGGTTTAGCATTCAACATATGTATGAACACAAGCAGCTAAACAACCCTAGAACTTGTCCATGGCAGAACCTTTCATTCCCTCATACATACGTATTAGTTGCCAGTGTTGGACCATCTTATTCAGGCATGTGTCTGTATCTGTTTCGCCTGTTTAGAGGAGGCAACGAGAAACTCTGACAGTGGTCTAGGGTTGTTCAGATACCAGTATTTTGGTATCGGTATTTTAGCTGACTGTTTACACTTCTAGTAAAATGTGATCTTTATCAGGCTCCACTATAAACACGCTCAGGCCCCAATGTCGCTCTAATTTAGCCTTGACGTCACTTGCATGCACAGTTCCTTAAAGTGTAAACAAAGGAAGTTGACTGGAAGCTGTAAACAAACTAAAAAGTCGCTAATACTACAAAATAATTTAAAAAAAAGTTGACGCCATAGATTCGGTCGCCACACATTTAAAATTTGTGTTTTTTGTTTTTTTTACATGAAAATAATTTTAAGTATAGTTCTTGCCAAGGAAAGGGTGTAGTGCCATCTCCAAGTTGGGGAGGAGATCTTTCGCCATGTGGAGGAGTTTCAAGTACCTTGGATTCTTGTTCATGAGTGAGGGAAGAGTAGATCGTGAGCCTGACAGGCGGATTGGTGCGGCGTTTTCAGTAATGCGGACGCTGTATCAATCTGTTGTGGTGAATAAGGAGCTGAGCCGGAAGGCAAAGCTCTCAATTTACTGGTCGGTCTACGTTCCCATCCTCACCTATGGTCATGAGCTTTGGTTTATGACTGAAAGGACAATATCTTGGGTACAAGCGCCCAAAATGAGTTTCCTCCGCCGGATGGCAGAGCTCTCCCTTAGAGAGAGGGTGAGAAGTTATTTCATCCGGGGAGAGCTCAAAATAAAGCCGCTCCTCCTCCACATCTAAGGCCCTAGGCCCGTCCGACTGCCAGGACGCCACGGCGAAGACCCAGGACACGTTGGGAAGACTGTCTCCCTGCTGGCCTGGGAACGCCTCGGGATCCGCTGGGAGGAGCTGGACGAAGTGGCTGGGGAGAGGGAAGTCTGGGCATCTCTGCTTAGGCTGCTGCCTCCGTGACCTGACCTCGGATAAGCGGAAGAAAATGGATGGATGGATAATGTATAAATGGATATATATAATGAGATATATCTGTGAGGGTTGTAATATTTTTATGTCCGTTAAAGTGGAACTGCACTTGCCTATTGTTCAACATTCTTATGGTGATGACGGATGGATTTTTTTTAATGCATTTTAACTTGTACATAATCGTAAATGAAAGTCTGCTCACAGCGGAGCCAATTGCAGCTCCTCTATTTCGCCCATAAAATTCCAATAAATAACAATTTAGAATCCGCCAACAATACTCCATTTACATTTTGTGATATAAATATTAACCAAATATTAGTGATATTATTATAAGCGCTAACATAGACAAAACTATTTTCAGCCACGCTGTGATCACAAGCCTATGTAGAATTTTGACTTGATCAACTGGTCAAGTGTGTCCTCGCTTCCTTGCTCCCTGGAAGTTTATTGTAGGTCAGAAATCATGCATCTCACCTGGCCAGAATAAATCTGGAGATCTATTCCGACAAGTTAGTACACTTTGATAGCCATTTAGGACCTAAAGGTGGCGAAAACGACACAAAGAGAGACCTGGTCCTTTCCCATACCGTTCCTTTCTGAGGATGATGATCATTCTTCATCCAAAGCAGGGGTAGGGAACCTATGGCTCTAGAGCCAGATGTGGCTCTTTTGATGACTGCATCTGGCTCTCAGATAACTCAATCAATCAATCAATCAATGTTTACTTATATAGCCCTAAATCACTTGTGTCTCAAAGGGCTGCACAAACCACTACGACATCCTCGGTAGGCCCACATAAGGGCAAGGAAAACTCACACCCAATGGGACATCGGTGACAATGATGACTATGAGAACATGATACTGTGAAAGATCTATCCATAATGGATCCAACACAGTCGCGAGAGTCCAGTCCAAAGCGGATCCAACACAGCAGCGAGAGTCCCGTTCACAACGGAGCCAGCAGGAAACCATCACAAGCGGAGGCGGATCAGCAGCGCAGAGATGTCCCCAGCCGATACACAGGCGAGCAGTACATGGCCACCGGATCGGACCGGACTACCTCCACAAAGGGGAGTGGGACATAGAAGAAAAAGAAAAGAAACGGCAGATCAACTGGTCTAAAAAGGGGAGTCTATTTAAAGGCTAGAGTATACAAATGAGTTTTAAGGTGAGACTTAAATGCTTCTACTGAGGTGGCATCTCGAACTGTTACCGGGAGGGCATTCCAGAGTACTGGAGCCCGAAATTAAAAAGCTCGACAGCCCGCAGACTTTTTTTGGGCTTTGGGGATCACTAATAAGCCGGAGTCCTTTGAACGCAGATTTCTTGCCGGGACATATGGTACAATACAATCGGCAAGATAGGATGGAGCTAGACCGTGTAGTATTTTATACGTAAGTAGTAAAACCTTAAAGTCACATCTTAAGTGCACAGGAAGCCAGTGCAGGTGAGCCAGTACAGGCGTAATGTGATCAAACTTTCTTGTTCTTGTCAAAAGTCTAGCAGCCGCATTTTGTACCAACTGTAATCTTTTAATGCTAGACATGGGGAGACCCGAAAATAATACGTTACAGTAATCGAGGCGAGACGTAACAAACGCATGGATAATGATCTCAGCGTCTTTAGTGGACAGAATGGAGCGAATTTTAGCGATATTACGGAGATGAAAGAAGGCCGTTTTAGTAACGCTTTTAATGTGTGCCTCAAAGGAGAGAGTTGGGTCAAAAATAACACCCAGATTCTTTACCGTGTCGCCTTGTTTAATTGTTTGGTTGTCAAATGTTAGAGTTGTATTATTAAATAGAGTTCGGTGTCTAGCAGGACCGATAATCAGCATTTCCGTTTTTTTGGCGTTGAGTTGCAAAAAGTTAGCGGACATCCATTGTTTAATTTCATTAAGACACGCCTCCAGCTGACTACAATCCGGCATGTTGGCCAGCTTTAGGGGCATGTAGAGTTGGGTGTCATCAGCATAACAGTGAAAGCTAACACCGTATTTGCGTATGATGTCACCTAGCAGCAGTATGTAGATACTGAAGAGTGCAGGGCCAAGGACCGAACCCTGGGGAACTCCACACGTTACCTTAACATAGTCCGAGGTCACATTGTTATGGGAGACACACTGCATCCTATCAGTAAGATAAGAGTTAAACCAAGACAGGGCTAAGTCTGACATACCAATTCGTGTTTTGATACGTTCTAATAAAATATTATGATCGACGGTATCGAAAGCAGCGCTAAGATCGAGGAGCAGCAACATAGATGACGCATCAGAATCCATCGTTAGCAATAGATCATTAGTCAGTTTTGCGAGGGCTGTCTCCGTCGAGTAATTTGCCCTGAAACCGGATTGAAAGGTTTCACATAGATTGTTAGACGCTAAGTGTTCATTTAACTGCTCCGCAACAATTTTTTCGAGGATTTTTGAAATAAAAGGAAGGTGAGACACCGGTCGGTAGTTTACCATGAGGTCAGGATCGAGGTTAGGTCTTTTAAGAAGAGGATGAATAACCGCTTTTTTTGAATGGTAGGGGAACAGTGCCCGAGGAAAGTGATAAGTTTATAATATTTAGCACTGATGGACCTAATAATACAAAGAGCTCCTTGATCAGTTTCCCAGGAAGAGGGTCAAGTAAATATGTTGTTTGTTTTATTCCATTTACACGTTGTAACAATTCCTCTAATGTTATTTCCCCAAAACGAGAGAAACTATTTTGGAGGGCAGTATCCGCCGTATATACAATCGTGTCAGTGTTAATAGAACCCCGTTGTAGCTGGGACGCATTGTCTTTAATCTCCTTTCTAATGACTTCAATTTTCTTACTAAAGAATTGCATAAAGTCATCAGGTGAGTGGGTGGAGCTACTGGAAGGAGTCCCTTGTTGGGTTAGCGATGCTACCGTACTAAACAAAAATTTAGGATCGTTTTTATTACGGTGGATGAGATTTGAGTAATAATTAGCTTTAGCTAAGGTAAGCATGCGTTTATAAGTTATTAAACCATCACTCCATGCTTGATGGTGCACCTCAAGTTTAGTCGTGCGCCATTTGCGTTCCAGCTTTCTGCATAATAATTTCTGAGCTCTAGTTTCTTCTGTAAACCACGGGGTGCGCTTTTTTGGAGCCTTTTTTAACTTTAGCGGTGCTATGTTATCAATGGTTTCGCGCAGGGCGTCGTTAAAGTTGTTAGTGAGGTTATCAATAGAGCCCACATATTTTGGGAATGGTGCCATTACCGAGGGCAGTAGGTCAGCAAGAGTAGTCGTTGTGGCCGTATTAATGTTGCGGCTGCTATAGCAGTTATTATTATTATTAGTTTGACGAACATGCGTCTGAACCTCAAATTTTATAAGGTAATGGTCGGACAATACTTTAGTATACGGGAGTATCGTAACTTTGGAAACGGTGATACCCCTGACAAGCACTAGGTCTATCGTATTACCGTTGCGATGCGTGGGTTCATTTATTATTTGTGTGAGACCACAGCTATCAATTATAGTCTGGAGCGCTACGCACGGTGGGTCCGATGGGGTATTCATATGGATATTAAAGTCCCCCATTATGATTATATTATCGGCGTGTGTCACTAGATCAGCAACGAACTCTGAGAATTCATTGATAAAGTCCGAATAGGGCCCTGGGGGGCGGTAGATAACAGCCAGGTGTAGAGGCAGCGGTGTGACAGACCTCATAGTAAGCACCTCAAACAATTTATATTTATTATTTAGGTTAGGACTAAGGTTAAAGTTTTCGTTGTATATTAGTGCGACCCCCCCACCCCTTTTAAGCGGACGGGCAATATGCACATGTGTAAAGTTAGGAGGACATGCCTCATTTAGCGCAAAAAAGTCGTTTGGTTTAAGCCGGGTTTCACTGAGACCGATGACGTTAAGATTGTTGTCTCTGATGATATCATTAACTAACAACGTTTTGGGAGACAATGATCTTATGTTTAAAAAACCTATATTATAGGTAGTGGGCTGTTTTAGGGAATTTTTGATCAAATTATCCGTAGTAGCAATATTAATAATGTTGTGTTTATTATGCCCAGTGCATTCAGTATAATTACGACCATATCTAGGAATTGATACGACGGGAATGTTCCGATTGTTTGATTGTTGCTTTGATAAACTGCACGCATCATGGTTAGCCTCCTCAGTAACGGGGATTTTCCGATTGTTTGTTTGTTGCTTTGATAAACTGCACGCATCATAGTTAGCCACCTCAGTAAAACACATGTCCAACTCTGAAACACTCAAAGCAGAAAAAACTTGTTCTAATTTAACTGACTCCTTACCCAGACCAGTAGTCTCGCATCTTCCATTTAAATGCGGCTGCAGGATGGAGGGAAGTGGTGTTCTGTGGGGATTAGCCTTCTGCTTTGTTTTAAGCCCCGCTCGGCATCCGCGTTTCCGATCACACCGCTGGCGTCTGCTACGTAGACGGCCCCCGCTGCTACTAGACTCACCTGCTTCACAGGGGAGTCTGAGCTGACGTTGCTTAACACGATAAGTAATGAATAATTTTACTTGTAATCACAGTGTTAAAAATAATGTTCAAAATATAAAACATTCTCATGCATTATTAATCCATCCATCTGTTTTCTACCGCACCTGTTGAAGAAGTTGCGTTAAAGGTAAGAAGTTATTTATTTATTATTGGTTAGTGGGGGGCTTGCCCTCCTGGGGGTTCTTCAGACCCCCAAGCACCGACATGAGAGCCTGTTTCAGGGTTACAATATTGTTTTATTTTTCAATAAGTCTCTCAGTTGCTTTCAAGCAATAGTATTTCCAGCCCCAACCCAGTCTCTCCTCCTGGCTGCTGCTTATAACAGAGCGACAGGTGATTAGATAACATGGCCCAGGTGGGCCTTCTACGCACCTGTCGCTGCAGGCCCGCAGGCCGCGCCCCCTCCACAGTTAGCTTCAGAAGAAAACATTTTATTACAAAGAATAAGAGACCTATTATACTCTAGAAATGTTGGTCTTACTTAAAAATGCACGTGTTTAGTTAAAAAAAATATTATATGGCTTTTACGGAAATATATTTTAAAATATCTGGCTTTTTGGCTCTCTCAGCCAAACAGGGTCCCGACCCCTGATCTAAACGGTAATATTTAAACATCCTAGCCGTCGGCATTCCAATGACAGCAGACATTGCACAATAAGAGATCTTTTATTATGTTTGTTGGCTCTCATAAAGTCTACAGTGAGCAGTAATCAGTGATGAAGAAAAAAAAAAGCAAACGTAGTGATGCTTTTGAAATAAATGGGCCATGCAAAATAATCAAAATATGGAAACATTAAATGTTATTACAAATGTGCCTGTTACTACATCACATATATACTTACATCATGGATATAAACCCTCAAAGGATTTTTTAAAGGGCTTTATAGGCCGAATTGAGCGGCTTACATAGGCTCCATTGTAAGCGGGCTTTTGATCGCATTCATTGAATATTTAGAATGCAAAATAATAACATCCATCTTCATGTCTTTCATAACGATAGGCAAAATTCCCAAAAAAGTGCAGTTCCTCTTTAAGTAAAGGAGGCACGTACATCAGCGTGGATCTACGCTAGCTTTAATTTTAAATTCACTTGTAAGCAAATATGCCCCAGCATCAGTTCTGGTCCTTCAACAATCGCTATTTTTCTGAACCAAAATAAATATTCATATGTTACATATAGCCTATTCGTTGCGCACTATTGACTAGCAATGTACCGAAAATTTGTCCGTCAAAGACTTTCCTCGCTGTGTTGTGATGAAGTATCTACTTCTGTTGCATCTTTCCCTGCGTACACGACTGACGTAGCTCGCCCAAAGCTGGGGAAAATGTCACGTTGCATTGCCGTTTAGACTCAAGTCACATTTGAAAAGATCCGATTTCAATCAGCTGCGATGAGGTGGCGACTTGTCCAGAGTGTGTGCTGCCTTTCTCCGAAGTGCAGCTGGAATAGGTTCCAGCAGCCCCACGACCCCGAGACGGACAAGCGGTGGTAAATGGGTGGATGGATGTAGCCTGAATTTGATATGAAAAGATCAGATTTGAAGCACTTTGGAACGTTTAGACTGGCGAAAGAAATCCGATCTGTGTCATTTGAGGGCAAAAAAAAATCAGATTTGATGTGCATATAAACTGGTCGTTTATGTGTCCCTGCAATAAAACTAGACTGAGTTTAGTTTGAGTTCTTTAATCTCTCTCTCAATCACAGAAACATGTTTCTATGGCAACGGACTGTTTCCATGTCAGCTTTATATGAAGTGATTCATAGGCAAGTCGTGAGGTACTACGAGCTAGCAAAGCCGGCGTTTGTGTTCACTAAAATTTTTGAGAAAAAATAATACAAGTTGTGACATGTAGAAGACTGAGATGTTTATTACAATTTTTTGAGAGCTTTCCAATTTTGTGTTGCGTCATGTCAAGTCAAACTTTATATATAGCACATTAAAACAACTCAAGTTGACCGAAGTGCTGCACAGGGCACAATAAAAGCGATAAAAAAATGAGTGATATAGTAAGCAGTATCAAATAACAGCATATTTTTGTTAAAAAACTCTTGAGGTAAAAACAATATAAAACCAAGGTGTTATTTGCGGAATGCTTATGAAAATATTGATTTTTTAGCAGGGTTTTAAAATGCTCTATTATTTTAGCAGCCCTAATTTGCAGAAGCAGACACACTTTCCCCGCCATGAGTTTGATGAACCTGCCTAAACCCTTGGCTTTGAATGGCTTTGTCTCTTACTGGTACATGGTTTGCTTAACCAACAGAAAATGCCTCGGGTTCTGATTGGCGTTCTCTTTTTCGTGCGCACTTTGCCTGACCAAACAGATGGCACCGTGGGTGGGACAATGCCGATATGTCAAAATGCCAAATATCGGTGCAGATGATAAACAATCGATCTTTAGTGCTCAGATCCCTTGTTCAAATTATTCTGTATAGTGAACACAGTCAGGCACGGAAACTACATTTTTTACACTCCACAATATTGTGTACTTCATTGACTGGCAATGTGGTGTTGGCTCTTTTCGTTTCGTCTATCTGAAGGCGAGTTGGACCTATGCAGAGGTGGGTAGTAATGCGCTACATTTACTCCGTTACATTTACTTGAGTAACTTTTGGGATAAATTGTACTTCTACGAGTAGTTTTTAGGCAACATAATTTTACTTTTACTTGAGCATATTTATAGAGAAGAAACACTACTTTTACTCCGCTCCATTTATCTACATTCAGCTCGCTACCCGCTACTTTTTTTTTTATCGATCTGTTAATGTTTGTTTTGGTTTATGACAGAGCTTCAAAGTAGGATCTGCGCATGCCTGCGTTTCACCAATCACATGCAGTCACTGGTGACGTTGGACCAATCAAACAGAGCCAGGCGGTCACATGACCCGACTTAAACAAGTTGAAAAACGTTTTGGGGTGTTACCATTTAGTGGTCAATTGTACGGAATATGTACTGTACTGTGCAATCTACTAATAAAATTACCAATCAAGCAATCAATCAAAAGTGTAAAGGAAAAAAGACACTTTTTATTTCAACCGTACTTCCCGTCAAAAGCCTAAAGACTGATCGCCCAATTCCTGTCTTCACAATAAAAGTGCCGCTCCATCGCGCCTGCGCTAACAAAATAAGAGTCTCCGAAAGCCAGAGCAAACAAGCTAGCAAGCTACGGAGTTTGCCGCCAATGTATTTCTTGTAAAGTGTATAAAAACGAATATGGAAGCTGGACAAATAAGATACCAAAAACCAACGACTTTCATGTGGTATTAGACGGAAAAGAGGAACTTTTTTTCTCCTCCATTTGAAAAAGTGGACATTATTAACACTAAAATGCAAGTCATCAGAATCAGGTAATACACCAACTTATATTCTTGCCTTCATGAAAGATAGAAATCTACGGTATATGTTAAACACGCATGTATATTCATTAAAACACCTTTAACATATCAACAAAAACGGCCAAATAAATAAGTATAAATTATATACTGTATATATAAATGTATGTATATATATATATGTATGTATATATATATATATATATATATATATATATATATATATATATATATATAAATATATATATATGATATGTGTGTGTGTGTGTATGTATATGTATATATGAGGTAGATCACCTCGATTTGGTCATTTATTAAGTAATTGATTAACGTTAAACTTATTGGGGTGTTACCATTTAGTGGTCGATTGTATGAAATATGTACTGTACTGTGCACTCTACTGACAAAAGTTTCAATCAATCAATCAATGAATGCCTATTGAGCCTATGGTGCTGTTAAGTTATTCTGGCTCAATGTGCCTTAATTTTTTTATTTTAATGTACTATTATTTAAAATATATTATTGTTTTAGTTGCTTAAGAGATATTCATGGCTCTGAATTTGCTTATTGCTATTTTTATGTTTTTGTGCATTATTTGTTGCCGTCGTCATTAAACGAACAGGTTACTCATCAGTTACTCAGTACTTGAGTAGTTTTTTCACAACATACTTTTTACTATTACTCAAGTAAATATTTGGGTGACTACTCCTTACTTTTACTTGAGTAATAAATCTCTAAAGTAACAGTACTCTTACTTGAGTCCAATTTCTGGCTACTCTACCCACCTCCGGACCTATGTGTTATGTTTCTGATTTTGTACATCTAACCAGCTATAACACAGAAGCTAAATGTTTGTTGCTTACTTAGCTACAAGCAATTTACTACAGAAATATGTGATTGGAATTGTTGCTCTAATACTAGAATACTGCAAGTTACTGTATTCGTAGGGAGAAAGAAGGGAATTTCTGTTCGACGAAAGATTGTAGGATGGTGGAAAGTTAAGAAGACAGTTTTTTAAGTTTGGATACTGTAGATCTGGAACTCTGTCCTTCGTTATGACTGACTCGTAAAAAACATGCTTGCATACAGTAGTACGCGTCAGTTATGTTTAACCAAATACGTGTTGTATTGCTCAAACATTGGTAGTGGTAAGCTACACTGAACAAAAATCTAAACACAACACTTGTTTTTGCTCCCATTTTTCATGAGTTGAACTCAAACATCTAACAATTTTACTAGACACACAAAAGTAGTGCTGTGTTTTTAACAAGGACAATTTTGATTGTGTCACACACAATGGTTATTCTGAAGTGCAAGTGGTCGCATAGTAATGTTTTGTAACTTTTAAGATGAAGTCTATGTTGTATCCATAGCTTTCTATTTTCTAACTGTATGATAGTCCAAGAACAATAGCCTTTCGGACAGCATACTTCTCCATCTTAGTCATGAGGGTGTAGATCAGGGGTCACCAACGCGGTGCCTGCGGGCACAAGGTAGCCCGTAAGGACCAGATGAGTAGCCCGCTAACCTGTTCTAAAAATAGCTCAAATAGCAGCACTTACCAGGGAGCTGCCTCTATTTTTTACATTTTATTTATTTACTAGCAAGCTGGTCTTGCTTTGCTCGACATTTTTGATTCTAGAGAGACAAAACTCAAATAGAATTTGAAAATCCAAGAAAATATTTTAAAGAGTTGGTCTTCACTTGTTTAAGTAAATTCATTTATTTTTTTACTTTGCTTCTTATAACTTTCAGAAAGACAATTTTAGAGAAAAAATACAACCTTAAAAATGATTTAAGGATTTTTAAACACATATACCTTTTTACCTTTTAGATTCCTTCCTCTTCTTTCCTGACAATTTAAATCAATGTTGAAGTATGTTTTTTTAATATTGTAAAGAATAATGAATACATTTTAATTTAATTCTTCATTTTAGCTTCTGTTCTTTCGACAAAGAATATTTGTGAAATATTTCTTCAAACTTATAATGAATACAATTCAAAATAATTATTCTGTCAAATCTAGAAAATCTGTAGAATCAAATTTAAATCTTATTTCAAAGTCTTTTGAATTTCTTTTAAAAATTTTGTTCTGGAAAATCTAGAAGAAATAATGATGTGTCTGTTAGAAATATAGCTTGGTCCAATTTGTTATATATTCTAACAAAGTGCAGATTGGATTTTAACCTATTTAAAACATGTCATCAACATTCTAAAATTAATCTTAATCAGGAAAAATTACTAATGATGTTCCATAAAAAAAAAAAAAAATATTTTTTCAAAAAGATGTGATTTAGCTAGTTTTTCTCTTAATTTTTTTCGGTTGAATTTTGAAGTTTAAAGAGTCGAAATTGAAGATCCGTAAACTGTTTCAAAATTTAATTTTTTTTTTGTGTGTGTGTTTTCTCCTCTTTTAAATCATTTAATTAAGTGTTTTTTTTCATCATTTATTCTCTACAAAAAACCTCCGTAAAAGGAAAAAAAATGTACGACAGAATGACAGACAGAAATACCCATTTATATATATATATATGTATATATATATATATATATATATATATATATATATATATTAAAGGTAAATTGAGCAAATTGGCTATTTCTGGCAACTTATTTAAGTGTGTATAAAACTGGTAGCCCTTCGCATTAATCAGTACCCAAGAAGTAGCTCTTGGTTTCAAAAAGGTTGGTGAGCCCTAGTGTAGATGATCAAATGGACAGCTTGTAAGAAAGATGAGTGCTTAATCGCTGACACATAAGACAGATGTTCTCTTATCAGAGTCAAATCTCATTCTTTGCCTGCCTGCTGTTGTGGATGCAGGACACCAAGATCTCTTCATTGGAGCGGAATATCAGAGACTTAGAAGATGAAGTCCAGATGTTAAAGACCAGCAGCCTGCTCCATCCTGATGACAGGCAGGATGAGCTCAAGCAGGTGGAGGTCTACAAGAGCCATTCTAAATTCATGAAGTCCAAGGTAGAATATTTTAGACAGCTCTGCATTGTGTGACCTGAGTGTTGCATGCTGGTAGAAAAAACTTAGTAATAACAGTCCAAGAACCAGTTAGTTGCATGTAGCGAACGCAGGATTATGTATTGGGTAGCAGCATACAGTATGGACCCACAGTTCTTTTTCCATTTAAGGAGAGCTTGAGCTGATCCCAGTTTACCTTGACCGAAAGGCTGATTACATCCAGGACTGGTCATCAGTCAGGGGCTTTCATTCATACACAGTGCAAATTGTGAATATGTAAAAGAACACAGTTGTCAAATGAAATGTGTATTTTATTTTTTATTTTTTGCAATATGTGCACACAAATTTGTAATCGTAGCTATACAGTTGTGACTCACTAAAGGTCTTCCTCAGCAAAATGTTAAAACCCAATTTTTTTGAGGGTGGGGACTTTCTTTCGTCAGAAGTTGGAGAACGTATATTGTTTCAATGATGAATCAGACCATTGTGAAACTTTTTCTTTTTGAGTCATTGTTTTTTTTTTAATGGCTCATTTGTCAGTGCATTAGGGTCTTTTCCTAATTCAATTACTGACTAGATGTTCTTATGAATGGGGCTGTCAGAGCAGTGGGTATTCAATTCAAGAGAAAACTAAAACAATAAACCTAGCTAACAGTCCAGTACTTTGGCTTTCTGTGTTCGCAAGACAGAAACACTTGCATAAATGTAATGATTTGAAGATTATACGGTACAGCCTGGTAATGGATGTGGTGGTGTCTAATTTAGAGGTGTTTGATTTGAGAGAACCAAGGTGACAATATTTCTCTTTGCTCTGAAAAAAGAACTGGCAAAAAAAATGTTTGCTTTCTTAAATTTGTCTCTTTAGAGACAAATTCATCCCCATTTGGGTCCTCTATCAGACCAGTGCCCACCTTCCTACTCTCTCCTCAGCAATCCTGGATCACTGATCAAGCAGAAAGTACTCATATTAGTCAATATCGAACGCAATATCGAATTTTAACATTTGAGCATATTACTGTTAGTCTTGCACTGATCCATTCTTTTTTTGTTTCCTCTAATATTTGGTGCTCTCTGACCTCACCATTACCTTGTCTTTTCTTCCTTTTGGCTCCTACTCTTTAGGGCAAGTATTTGGAAGCAAGCACTGGTCCAGTCTTAATTTTACAACAATTACAGAAATCTCTCTCCCAATCAGCTTTGTACATTTTTGGCACCAGAAGTCATGAGATGACAATCTTTTGAACGTAGCACAGAAAACTCTCTCTGTTCCAGCTATTCATTTCCGCTGTGAATATTTTGTTTATGCTGTCTCATGCAGTTCTGCATTATTTCTCATGTATTTATCTTTAGCTGAAACAATTGGTGGCGCTAAATATCAGCAATCAAGTGTTTGATGCTCCACATGACCTCTTGATGTCCACATTTTATTGAATTCTGAAGGGATAGGAAGGAAAGGGATTTTTTTACATGTTGGGAAAACATATTGTGTGATTGTATGTTTCTATCTCCTGGATTAAGTTTGCTTCCCATTGTTTTGTTCAACATTAAGAACAAGCAAAGCATTCACAAATGATTTACGCTTCTGGGAATTTGTCTGCCATAGTGTAATAATAAGAAAATGTGTTATTGTATGCTTACATTTCTGTGCCCTCTTGAATGACTAACCACATGTTTGTGTGCGTCTGTCAGATAGAACAGCTGAAGCTCGAGCTCAACAAGAAGGAGTCCGAGATGCAAGCCCTGCAGACCAAATTGGAAACACTAACCAATCAGAACTCGGACTGCAAGCAACACATTGAAGTGCTAAAGGAGTCACTCAATGCTAAGGAGCAACGTGCAAATACTCTGCAGACAGAGGTTAGTTTAAACTTCAATTGATTATTGTCTATTGTCGAAACAAAAATGTGGGATGATTTTTAATAGCAAACACAAGATGGTCAACGTATTCATTTCTTCATTTTCTACCAAGTAACCTCTTAATAGTGAAGACTCTCCCAGGTGATTTTGAGTGGGCGAGTGAGGTATGCCTTAAATTAGTTCCTGTTGGATTAATAGCACATATTGTATTGACAGATGACGAGTCAGGCTAACACTTTTTGAGCTAAAAATTTCCTACAGAATGCAAGGGATAAGACTGTAGAAGCTGACCGGATTTAAAGTCCACACAGAAGGGTTGGAGGCAGAATTCAAACCAAGCACCTACAGACTGTGAGGCAGGCATGCTAAGCACATAGACCACCAGGTTACCCATGGCATATCAAATGTAAATGTCACCATATAACTATATGGACAAAAGTATTAAGTATCCAGTGTCACATATATAAAACTATGCATGGAATTCTGACTACAAATTCAGACTTAGGTATCTCTGAATATGCACACCTCCACGCAATTTGTAAATATTTGGTGTGTGAATCTTTGGACACCTCATGATTCTATTGTGATTCTTAGGTTAACTATTGAATTTGTAACCGTTTCTCAATTCAAGCCAATTCACGATTTACAAACAATACTTTTTTAGTAACAAAGAGTGCCAGTTCTATTGTTAACTAAATTCCTCCGTCAGGTAGACAAACAGCTCTGATTAATTGTTATTTTACCTTAAAGACAACTGGCAATGTCTAAAAAAATCTAAGGTTTTATAATGGATGAGAAAATGAATTTGAAATCCCATGTAAAATATATACAACAAAGTGCCAAGAAATATTTCAATAATGAATAATAATAATATGTACTTGACCAAAAATCACTTCATATTCTGTACTGCTCCAGACTGTTACCATATCTGAGTTATTGTGCAGAAATATGGGTAGACAACTACAAAAGTACACTTCATTCACTAATGGTGTTATAAAAAAGATCAGTTAGAAAAACACATAATGTTGTATATAGAGAACATACAAACCCTTTATTTATTAAATCAAAAATATTGACATTCAATGATTTGGTGCATTTACTAACAGCTAAAATAATGTTCAACGCAAACTATAACCTGCTACCCAAGAATTTACAACAATTCTCAACAAAAGTGGAGCAATATAGCGGTCTGATGAGGTAGGAGACAGACGTGCGAGAGGAGGGCTCCGGTTAAACTTTTCATCTACTCTTTAAGTCTAACTACTTTACGGTGTTGTTTTTTCTTTTTGGCTGACGCACCCTTTTTTTTTGTGCGAAATACTGTGGTTATTGCGACGCAATGACCAACTCGAAGACAAAGCCGACAACAGCAACAACTCGAGCAGCTAGCGTCTCAGCTAAGCTAGCTAACATGGCGGCCGTAGCAGCTTCAGGGTCGGAAGACAAGAGAGCCGAACTCGAGGGTCAATCTGACCCAGTCACCAAGAACGACATTGAGGCTCTCCTCAATAAACAGCGCGATAGCTTCAAGGCTGATATGACTTTTTTGATTCAACAGTCGACTGAGTCCCTGAAGCAATCAGTTGATTCATTAGGACAACAGGTGACGTCATTTAACAGCCGTCTGACTAAAACCGAAGTCACAGTGGGTGAAAACTTTGAAAAACTCACCGAGATGGAAGCCGCTGTGAAGTCTCTACAGTCCCAAACTACGGTGCTCCTGGAACGAGTGGACGACCTCGAGAACCGGTCCCGCCGCTCCAATTTGAGAATTATCAACATCCCAGAGGGAAGCGAGAAAGAACAGGATCTGACCAAATTTGCGTCTGACTTGTTGATGGCAATAACGGGTCCTGATGTTTTCAGCAGCCCACCGGAGATAGAGAGAGCTCACCGCTCCCTTGGTCCCAGACCACTGGATGCTGGCGCCGGAAAAACGCGGACCTTCATCGTTAAATTTCTCCGTTTCCAGGAGAAAGAAAAAGTCCTCAGATGGGCCAGACAACACAAGCTGGATTACCGCGGCACCGAGCTGAGAGTTTACCCGGACATCAGCCCTGCTTTGGCCAAGAAACGAGCTGCTTTCAACCCCGTCAAAAATATGCTCTACCTGAAAGGAATAAAGTTCCGCTTGCTGTATCCCGCTCGTCCCTAGGTGTCCTTCAGAAATGAAAACTTGTACTTTGATTCTCCACAAAAAGCCCAGGAATTCTACGACGAGCGCATCGCTCCCACAGGTTAGTGGAAGATGACTTTGTATAGAAGGCGTTTCAGGCCAAAAGTACGTCGAAGAGGACATTAACGGGTGCGTCAGAAAAACAATGGACAATTTTTATTCAGGCTTGCAGTCAACTAATCATCCTGTTGTGCAACTTATTTGAGGTATGGTTATATCTGTCGGTCAATTTTTGGACTAACTTTTCTATCTTTTTTTATTTATTTTTATTCTTTTTCCCTTTTCTCTTAATTTTTTCCTTAAAAGTTATGACTACCTTAAATATTATAAATTGGAAGTTTTATTTCTCTATTTTATCAAATCTTTTCAGTCTGAAACTGTCACTTACCAGGGGCTACTTATTATTGTTATTATCATCATCATTTATTTATCTATTTATGTATCTATTTTTATATATCTATTTTATTTTATTTAAGAGAGGATAATATATATATATTTTTTTTCCTCTCCCATTATTATTTTCTATCTATAATTTTGCTGCCAATATGGCGGCTATTTCTATTTAAGTGGCACCTACTGTACATTATAGACACACTTGCAGATACAGGAGCCCTATCTGCTCGGTGATATTAGTCAATCATCAATCAATCAATGTTTACTTATATAGCCCTAAATCACTAGTGCACAGATTAATGTTATACGGAAGTAACAGAGTTTATGGAGTCCCGCTGCTAGTTGTAGTTCTTAGAACAAGCTTAGGGTGGTTCAGGAGTGTTTATTTGTTTTCTGTTTTTATGGGTTTTGTTTTGGGGTTTTTGTGTGCTAGGTCCTACGAATTTATTTTTTATTTTATTCCTGTCTGTATGTTAATTCCTCTTCCTTCTACAAGGCATTGTGTCTTCTCACCATATTTTTTACAAATGTGATTATGGCTAATACGAACTAAAAAGGGTTATCTTGCTTGAAATGTGGTTCTTGGAACGTTAAAGGGATCAACGGCCAAGTCAAAAGAGGTAGAGTATTTTCCCATTTAAAACATCTTAAAACTGAAATTGCTTTCCTACAAGAGACTCACCTGACCACTAAGGATCACCATTGATTAAAGGCCTCATGGGTTGGACAATCTTTTCACTCAAATTTTAGCAGCAAAGCAAGGGGTACAGCTATTTTAATACACAAAAGAACCCAATTTAGCCCAACAAATGTCATAACTGACCATCAAGGTCGTTTTGTAATAGTCTCAGGTTCTCTTAACAATATGTCTGTTGTCCTTGCCAACCTTTATGCACCCAATTGGGATGATGAAGCATTTATTAGGAAAGTGTTTTCGTTTTTGCCTGACCTTAGTTCCCATCGCTTAATATTGGGGGGGGGACCTGAACTGTGCAATAGACCCGTTGCTAGACAAATTTAGTCTAAGGCAGGGCCCCCCATTAAAAATGGCCAAAACAATTTCAAAACTCATGAGTCAAATAGGTTGTGTGGACCCGTGGCGCTTTTTTTACCCAGATAAAAAATAATTCTCTTTTTATTCCCAGGTCCATATAACTTTTTCAAGGATTGACTACTTTTTCATAGAGGATAATCTCCGTCCGGTTGTCGATAATGTAGAATATTCTACAATAGTGATATCTGACCATGCTCCATTGTTACTTGATCTTTCGTTTACACTCTTAAAAAAAACGCAGACTCCATGGAGGTTTAATTGCACACTACTCAATGATGACGGATTCTGCAAAACAATTTCCAAAGCGATAGATGATTTCCTGGTCACCAACAACTCTACTTCCATATCCTCGTCTTTACTCTGGGAGACATTAAAGGTGGTAGTCCGGGGAGGGATTATTTCTTATTCAGCAAGACAAAACAAATTGAGAAGACAAAAACAGGAGCAGCTTATGGCAAGTATAACAGAATTGGACAAACAGCTATCAGTAACTCCATACCCTGAACTGGTTAAAGATAGACAAAATCTGCAAATGAACTACAATTTTTGTCCACACAAGAAACAGAAAAATTACTTTTACGATCGCGTGGCTTCCTGTACGAGCACGGTGAGAAGGCAGGGCGCCTTCTATCACACCAAATTAAATGCCAGTCAGCATCTTGGCAAATTTGACAAATCAGAACCCCCACAGGTGAACTAACAGTCATTCCTTCAGTCATTAATGACACCTTCAAATCATTCTACTCTGAACTGTATACTTCACAATGCGCTGTTGATAAAACAATCAGGATAAGTTTCCTGGATAACTTGAAATTTCCATCCATAACTACTACTCAAGAGAGCGCTTTGGATCAACCTTTAGTGAGCCGGGAAATTGTAGATTCAATTAAACTAATGCAGAGCGGCAAGGCCCCTGGCCCAGATGGCTATCCTACAGAGTTCTATAAAAAATTCTCAGATAAACTGACTCCTCTCCTTTTAAATATGTACAATGACTCTCTGGATCGGGGTACCTTGCCTCGAACTCTCACCGAAGCATCAATAACTTTATTATTAAAACCAGGTAAAATAGACTCCGATTGTAGTTCTTACCGTCCCATCTCGCTCTTAAACGCTGATTATAAGATTTTAGCTAAAGCACTGGCCCTTCGCCTTGAATCAATTTTACCAAACATCATATCACCTGACCAAACTGGGTTTATGAAAAACATTCGTTGCCTTCTTAACATTATTTTCTCTCCAGCATCCGAGGAGACGCCAGAAGTGGTGGTCTCTTTGGATGCGGAGAAAGCTTTCGACAGGGTGGAATGGGGATATTTATTAGAGGTCTTAAAGAGGTTTAACATTGGGTCCAAATATATATCTTGGATAGCACTTCTATACTCTTCTCCTAGGGCTGCCGTAAGCACAAATGGGATGTTATCCCAATTTTTCACACTTGGCAGAGGCACACGCCAGGGGTGCCCTCTAAGCCCATTATTATTCGTTACTGCAATCGAACCCTTGTCCATTGCTCTTAAATCGGCTGGTATCAGTAAAGGAATCCATAGATGCGGTCTAGAACTCACACATTCTCTATACGCAGATGATTTACTATTGTTTATATCTGATCCAATCTCTACCGTTCCAAATATTATTGAATTGCTTAACAATTTTGGATCATTCTCTGGCTATAAATTGAATTTCGCTAAGAGTGAATGCTTCCCTGTGAATAATTTGGCCCTTGAGATCCCTGATGGATATTTCCCATTCAGAATGTCCAGGAACAGCTTCAAGTACTTAGGTGTACATATTTGTCGTAAGCTACCAGCTCTCTACAAGGACAATTTTCCACCCCTAATCGACAAACTTAAATTAAATTTGGAAAGGTGGAATGATTTACACATAACTATAGCTGGCAGGGTAAACTGCGTCAAAATGAATGTGCTTCCTCGATTTTTGTATCTGTTTCAATGTTTGCCTATCTTTTTACCCAAATCCTTTTTTTGCATAATAAACAAACTAATTTCATCCTTTATATGGAAAGGCAAGACTCCCAGGATGAGGAGAGAATTCCTGCTAAGGCGTAGGTCCGTAGGTGGTTTATCACTCCCTAATCTAAAACACTACTATTGGGTAGCTAATATACACAAAGTGACTCTCTGGATCCAAGAACCTGAATTAATCTGGTGCAAATCTGAAGGTAGTTCCTGTTCTACCTCACTCTTGGATCTGCTTACATCAAAATTACCTTATCGACCATCCCAATTTACTTGTAGTCCAATTGTCATTTCTACCATTAGAATCTGGTCTCAATTTAGAAATACTTTCGGCCTGCAGGGCTTATCCAAACATAGCCCCATTCATAATAACCACCTCTTCCTCCCTCCTAGCACAGATGTAGCGTTTTCTCTATGGAAGCAGTCAAACCTTAGCAGGCTAAAAGACTTATATATTGGTGATGTTTTCGCTAGTTTCAGTGAACTATGTGAAAAATTTGACCTACCAAAATCTCACCTATTTCGATACTTTCAGGTTCGTAATTTTGTTAAATCAAATAGTCTCTCTTTCCCTAACACTCCACCAAATTCGCTAACTGATTCAATTTTAGATATTCCCACAAATCAAAAAGGCCTAATTTCCAAAATCTACACTTTAATCTCCCAGTTTGGTAAAACATCTCTTGATAAAATCAGAGGGAATTGGGAAGAAGAGCTTGGCAGATCCATAGATGATGGAGATTGGGATTCTGCCTTAACCCAAATTAACAACAGTACATCCTGTTCAAGGCTTAATTTAATACAATTTAAGGTAGTCCACCGTATTTATTTCACTAATTCCAAACTCTCCAAAATATATCCCAATATCTCGGATACTTGTAACAGATGTCACATGTCACCTGCTAACATGACGCACATGTTTTGGTCTTGGCCCCATTTGGTTGATTACTGGACAACTATTTTCAAACACCTTGCTAAGGCACTGGATTTAAATCTGACACCATGTGCAGAAATGGCTATTTTTGGGACGGTATCAGATCACCAAATAAAGAGAAAATTTAAGGATAGTATCGCCTTCGCATCCTTATTAGCACGTAGGAGAATTTTGTTGGAGTGGAAGTCACCTTTCTGCCCCAAAGCCTCCTTATGGCTTAAAGACCTTATGATGTATTTAGATCTGGAAAAAATAAAGTTCAATCTTAGGGGGGCACCTGAGAAGTTGTATTTTGTTTGGGGCTGTATGGTTGACTACATAGCCAAATTAAAGACGCTACAGGACACATGAAAAGTTCACCTTTCATAAACCAGCTTCTTTTTATTTATTTTTTGATATTTATTCCTGGTGTATATTTACTATCTGCCTATGTTGAGAAGAAAGTGATGTACTAATTATTTTCCATTTGTGACTGTACCTTTTAACTTATGTAGGAACTGGGGGGAAGGGGGTTTATGTGTGTATGGGGTATGGGTTGGGTTGCTGTTCTTGGAAGTGGGTGGGAAAAAAGGGGAAAATGTGTTGACTGTTCTATTGTACATTGTAATACCTGTCAAATTCAATAAGAACATTTATTTAAAAAAAAAAAATAAGTGGAGCAATATAAACTCGGAGAAAAATCTAATTTAAAAATGTGTTTGCACGTATAACACTTAAAACCTTTAGTATATTAGCATGTGGAAATAAATTACGGAATGGATTAAGCAAAGAAGTTAAGGATGTACTAATATGATCCACTTTAAGAGGCTGTTCCAACTAAACGTGTTTACAAGATTCTAGCGGGAACTCTCCTTCAACCCTTTTTTGATTATGCTTGCACCTCCTGTTACCCCAGCACCTCCAAAACCCTCCAATCTAGACTCCAAACATCCCAGAATAAGCTAATCCGGGTACTTTTGGACCTCAGCCCCAGATCACACCTCACTCCAACCCACTTCTCCAAAGTGGGCTGGCTCAGGGTGGAGGACAGAGTCAAACAACTTGCACTGAGCCTAGTTTATAAAATCCGCTACACCTCCCTGATACCGAAGTACATGTCAAACTAATTCCTTAACGTTAATGACCGCCATAACCACAACACCAGGGGGAGCGCCATAAACCACGTTCAACCCAGATTCCGCTCTAACAAAGTTCTTAACTCATTCCCTTTCTATGTCACATCAATGTGGAATGCACTCCCAACAGGTGTAAGAGTATGTGCATCTCCATCCTCCTTCTTAACCCGTTTTGTGGGTTCTTCCGAGGATGTTGTAGTCGTAATGATTTGTGCAGTCCTTTGAGACATTTGTGATTTGGGGCTATATAAATAAAAATTGATTGATTGATTGGTTAACTGCTCTAAAACAACACCTCCAGGCAACTTTAACCCTTTACTAATACCCTCCTCCATTCACATCCCATCTCCCCGGATTATAAATAACCTAATGTAAATAATCAAATGTACTTCTAATGTATTTACTTGCTTTTATGCTATCTGAACTCACTATGTTCTCTGCTGGCTGTACATATCCTACTAAGTAAGATCTACACTGTTTCAATTTCCATTTCTCTGTTGATGCAATTGTTGATGACTGAAGTACTGATATCAACCAAAGCTCCTCATCCCACCCCTGGATTGTAAATAATGTAAATAATTCAATGTATATTCTATGATTATTATCCTGTGTGATGACTGTATTATGCTGATAGTATATATTTGTACCATGAATTGATTAACGTGGACCCCGACTTAAACAAGTTGAAAAACTTATTCAGGTGTTACCATTTATTGGTCAATTGTACGGAATATGTACTGTACTGTGCAATCTACTAATAAAAGTACCAATCAATCAATCAATCAATCCTCTTGCATAAACGTGGCACCGAATTGCAGGATAGAGTGCCGAAACTAACTCGCAAGTTAGCATAAATAGCATCATCCAACGAGCTTACTTAGTAAGAATGTTTCATGTTTTGGTTTTTTTCTACAACAAAAACAATGTGAATTCTTATATCAATACCTAAAATAAGTAAACATAAGTGACTACCCCCTAACAATACCTTCAAAAATAAATATTTTAAAACACTTTAAATTTCTAAGTATGAAAATATAACATGACAGTGACAAGTAAGGCTGGGCGATATGGCCTTTTTTTTATTATCTTGATATTTTTCAGCCATTTCGCGATACACGATATATATCTTGATATTTGGCCTTTGCCTTGAATTGACACTTGATACATATAATCACATCTGTAAGATGATCCTATGTGTCTACATTAAAACATTCTGGTTCTTCCTGCATTAATTTATGCTCATTTTGAACTTTCAGGAAGAGAAGGAAATCACAGCTAAGTCAATTGACCACAACTGTATTTATTAAACAGTTATTCAGCAGTTGCACAAACACAAATAGTGTTTGTCCTTTGCTATGTGCTAAGTTACTGCAGACATCATCTCCTTTTGTTGTTTACTATTTTTTTCATACGGTGTTGATCTGGAAATGTTTGCCTCGGCGTTTTGATGGTGTGTGCGTGTGGCACCGAACGGAAATGTTGAGACGTGGAGTAAGCACTCTTCATTCTCCAGCAGGTGACTTTTCAAATGATGCTACGTAATAAATGATAAATGGGTTGTACTTGTATAGCGCTTTTTTCTACCTTCAAGGTACTCAAAGCGCTTTGACACTACTTCCACATTTACCCATTCACACACACATTCACACACTGATGGAGGGAGCTGCCATGCAAGGCGCCAACCAGCACCCATCAGGAGCAAGGGTGAAGTGTCTTGCTCAGGACACAACGGATGTGACGAGGTTGGTACTAGGTGGGATTTGAACCAGGGACCCTCGGGTTGCGCACGGCCACTCTACCACTGTGCCACGCCGTCCCTAATAGCAGTAATGCTACTTTTGGTAGCAACGCTTTTGCCGCATACTTGACAAATTACGGTTGTCTGTTCGACATATTCCCACTTGAAGCCAAACCATTGCCAGACGATGGACCCCGGCTGTTTTTCTTGGGATTTAATTCTTCCTTCACCTCCTATCTCTCGTATTACAACTCGCACCACAGCTAACCTTACCCATGCTGCTACCTCTCTGCTCCGCGAGGGCGTATAGTATTTGACGTATGTAAGAAGGTTTGCTTTTTTTTTATGTTTCTGTGAGAAGGAGAGACAACAAAGAGTGGGAAGAGCCTGTAGTCTAATGCCAACAGCTAAAAGCAACCGTGTGAGAATGTGTACTCAAATATCACTGTCGAGTCAAAGACAGAGCAGAAAAAAACACCACTGATTTGAAGGGGCACACTCCAGGCCTGAAGGGGCAACAGTGAGAGCTGAGGGCTGAACATCTCCACCTGCTTCCACCAGATTGGCTTGATTGAGTTCACCTGTTCACCTGCTCAGAGCACATGCTCAAAATGTTTGAGCTTCAGTCAGTCATCCCTTTTTGACATGCTGCTAAGAGGAAGGAAGACAGCTCCTGTGTGGACTCTGAAGACGCAACTGGTGAGAAAACCAAAGGAAATAAGTGCTTGTTTGCTTGTTTGGACTGAGGGGAATGTTTAAAGAAAATAATTTCACTGGGGAAAATGTTTAAAGGAGATAATTTCACTGATGTTTACAAAAATTGTTTAAGTTGACTGAAAGTAAATTTAAAAAGTTATCAGTGATGTTTAAGTTTATTTTTGGATTGTTTAAATTTCAAGTATCTAGAAGTCTTATTCACGAGTGAGGGAAGAGTGGATCCTGAGATCGACAGGCGGATCGGTGCGGCGTCTTCAGTAATGCGGACGTTGTACCAATCCGTTGTGGTGAAGAAGGAGCTGAGCCGGAAGGCAAAGCTCTCAATTTACCAGTCGATCTACGTTCCCATCCTCACCTATGGTCATGAGCTTTGGGTCATGACTGAAAGGATAAGATCCCGGGTACAAGCGGCCGAAATGAGTTTCCTCCGCTGTGTGGCGGGGCTCTCCCTTAGGGTGAGAAGCTCTGCCATCTGGCAGGAGCTCAAAGTAAAGCCGCTGCTCCTCCACATCGAGAGAAGCCAGGTGAGGTGGTTCGGGCATCTGGTCAGGATGCCACCTGAACGCCTCCCTAGGGACGTGTTTAGGCCACGTCCAACCGGTAGGAGTCCATGGGGAAGACCCAGGACACGTTGGGAACACTGTCTCCCGGCTGGCCTGGGAACGCCTCGGGATCCCCCGGGAAGAGCTAGACTAAGTTGCTGGGGAGATGGGAAGTCTGGGCTTCCCTGCTTAGGCTGCTGCCCCCACGACCCGACCTCTGATAAGCGGAAGAAGATGGATGGATGTTTAAATTTAATTTAATTCATAGTATTGGAAATGTTATTCTTAAACATAGGTCCTATCAGTGGAAATTATTGTTGATTCGATTGATTTAATGGAAAGCAAAGCATGTATTTTGATGTATGTTTAAGAAACACCAATGTGTTCCTTTTTCTGTTTGATTAATGTTATCAACCTAATCGGCTATTCTAATCGGCTAATCAACTATCCACCAATCAACTATTCTACTATTTAACTGACTATTCATTCATTTCATCCATTCATTTAAGCCGATAACCATTTATTTAATTGCTTCAAATCAAACATCAATAAATCACAAGGAAAGAGGATTGAGTTGGCCCCTTCTCCTTTTTGAGTCCCACTGGCCCTTTCAAGTTTGGGCACAGCTGCGAAAAAACCTGAAGAACTTGACAATCACGATAGTCATTTTCTATTTCGCACAGGGACAAACCCGCGATATATAGAGTATATCGATAGGTTACAAAATAATTTCAGCCTAACCGAACGTGCTAACCAAATAACCCTGTTTTGCGGAGGTTTTACACTGTGTAAGTAAAGTGCTTGACAGTATGATCACTCTGTAAGGGATTATTCTCCATCTTTAGCAATGTCAAGGGTATTGTGCAGATAGCTTTTAGTCAACATGATCTGGGTTTAGACTGCTTCACTGTACAGTCACTCTCTCCCATGTAGTTGAGAATACTCTCTCTGCTTCAATACTAGGGCCAGGTACGCATGAAGTGAAGACTTTTTAAAATGAAAAAGGCTACCGATGTACTTATCTGTTGAGCCCATTCGGAGTTGGCTGGAAGTTTAGTGAAGTGAAGGAGTGAATGTTGTCCGAGATTTGGTAGCAGGAGCTGTTTGGCTTCTTTCAGCCCCGGGTGATGACGTAGGATGTGAGTTTGGACATTTGAAGTGCTCCCCAAATACAGTACTTGATTTTCTTTTTGCCGATTTTGCACACTGCATATGTCATGTCAAGCTCCCTCTTATTGGGGAAATTGTAGGACCCGAAGTACATCCGAACATTTGCCTTCAGCCAAGACGTACCTGGGTGTATTTCTTTGTCCTCCGTGATTGAAATATGAAAAAATTTTACTTTAAAATAGATGGATTTTTTTTTTCATTTTCTGAATCTATTTAGAATCTTTACTACTAACAAACTTGCAAATTTATGGACTGTGCTCTGTGCACTTGAGCAGTCATGCTGCAGTTAAAAATATGTCCTTGCCCAAACTGCTTCTACCAAGCTTGAAACAAAGAAAATGTAAGGTTTAGCAAGAACTAAGGGGTCTAGGTCTACCCCTCATGGTCTGATCAAATCATTGAGAGCTGTATCTCAAAACCGTACAATGCAGTTTTTTCTTGTTAATGTTCTAACTGCTGAATGTTATGACCAGCATTCATCATTTAATCAGTTCATTTAAACGGTTTTTGAAAAATGCTTTGCCACATTGCCAATAATTAAACACAAAGCCAAATTATTTTCTTGGGCCTTTAATACACCAGCTGGCCTGTACATATGTGTAGATTACAAGGGTCATTAACTTCAACTGTTAGAGGCTGGCAGCATTTTCCATCTTTGAAGTTCCTAAACGTTATGGCTCTAATGATTTTATCTCCTCTGTGAGCGATAGAGGCTTGTTGTATGAACAGAGATAATGTGTATGTGCAGGCAAGGAGCATTTAACATGTTCCTCCATCACTCTCAAGACTTGGAGTTGATATTTTATATTTCTTTGTGTTCCTCTGTTGAGAACAGCCTGCTAATTCTGTCCACTCATCATACAGGAAACAATTTGCAACAGAATTAGGTCTAATTGTCCATACATGAAGAAGGACGTTTGACCTGTTAGTGAATACATCATACTCACACTATAGGAACTTGTTTTTGTGGGTGGTTTTAGTTTCACTGGGTGGTTTTGTGAGCGCACCCAGCTGTCGAAGATGGTGCAGGTTTAGATATAATTTATGTACTCAGCAGGACATTTTGATATTGTGATATCACAGCATTTTAAGAGCTCCACTTTGACACACACATTTCTGCATTTATCTAAAACAGTTGTGACCAATCTTTTTTTAATTAATATATACTTTTAACTAGGGCTGAGCGATATATCGATATGTCTGTGCGATATAGAAAATAACTATCGTGATATTAGAGTATATGTTCTCACAGTTTCTTTTAGCTGCGGGCATTACACTACAGCCATTTGTCACTCTTTGTTGTCTCTCCTTCTCACAGAAACATAAAACAAGCGCACCTTCTTACATATGTCAAATACGTATACGCCCTCGCAGAGCAGAGGGGTAAAAGCATGGGTAACATTAGCTGTGGTGCGAGTGGTAATACAAGAGAAAGAATCGAATCTGGTAATAAATGAAGAACAAGAAAAACAGCACGGGGTCCATCGTCTGGTAGTGGCTTGGCTTCAACCGGGAATATGTCAAACAGACAACCGTAATTTGTCAAGTGTGGGGCAAAAGGGTTGCTACAAAAAGTAGCATTACTGCTATTATGTAGCATCATTTGAAAAGTAAACCCACTAGAGAATGAAGAGTGCTTGAAACTCCGCATGTCAACATCTCCGTTCGGTGCCACACCTACAAAATGCCAAGGTAACCATTTCCACATTAACACTGTATGAAAACAATAGTCAACAACAGAAGGAGGCAACATCCGCAGGAACCAATCACAAAGCGAAGGACATACACTATTTGATTTCTTATTATGCAGCTCATTCTTATGTGACACTTGTGTGACATCATGCACAGAAGTGCACTATTTGTTTTAAACAATTGTAGTGGTGTTCTGTACAAAAAGTGCACTTTAGTGTTGTTTTGATATGTCATCTTAGTGACATCATGCACAAAAGTGCACTCATTGCTTGTTTTAAAGTTAAAGTACCAATGATTGTCACACATACTATCCATCCACTTTCTACTGCTTATTCCCTTTCGGGGTCGCGGGGGGCGCTGGCGCCTATCTCAGCTACAATCGGGCGGAAGGCGGGGTACACCCTGGACGAGTCGCCACCTCATTGCAGGGCCAACACAGATAGACAGACAACACTCACACTCACATTCACACACTAGGGCCAATTTTAGTGTTGCCAATCAACCTATCCCCAGGTGCATGTCTTTACTAGGTGTGGTGAAATTCATCCTCTGCATTTGACCCATCCCCTTGATCACCCCCTGGGAAGTGAAGGGAGCAGTGGGCAGCAGCCGTGCCGTGCCCGGGAATCATTTATGGTGATTTAACCCCCAATTCCAACCCTTGATGCTGAGTGACAAGCAGGGAGGCAATGGGTCCCATTTTTTTCATAGTCTTTGGTATGACTCGGCCGGGGTTTGAACTCACAACATACCGATCTCAGGAGGAACACTCAAAATGTCTCTGACAATCTTGGACTTTGTTTTGAAATGACATGAATGTCTGTGCCACAGCTTATTAACTGTTCAATAAATACAGTTTTGGTCAATTGACTTAGTTGTGATTTCCCTCTGCATGAAAGTTTAAAATGAGTATATATTAATGCAGTATGAACAAGAATGTTTTAATGTAGACACATGGAATCACCATACTGGTGTGATTATATGCATCAAGTGTTTGTTCATGGAAAAATATCTAGAAATGTATTGTGTATTGTGACATGGCCTAAAAATATCAAAATATTTAAAAAAGGTTGTATTGCCCAGCCCTACTAACATTGCCATTGTATTTAATGTTGAACTCCACCATTGCTCATGTGATACTGTATCATTTGTAGCTATGTGTTTATTGAAAACAAAAAACAAACAAAATCTCTCAGGTTTAAGAAAAAGTCGTAGAGTTGCAAGTCAATTGCCGTAAATTTATTTTTCCACCTCGGTGGGGCCTCTAGCATTAAAAGAGCAGCTAGTATCTCGTAGTCAAGACAACTGACGCTTGGTAATAAACTTTGTGAAAGCGTGGGAAACATCTGAGCCTCTTGTATGGCTTTTACTTCAGTGGCGGTTTGAGACAAATGTGGGCCCAAGGTGGGATTTGGCCTGTGGACCCATATCTAGTTAATGACTAATGGTGTTTAAAGGCCCCCTATATATTAAGGGGGGCCTAAACAGCCACTTCGGTCAAGCATCTTCTGCTTTCAACGGCAAATATGTCATCAGCTCTTCTTGGGTCCTTATTTCATTAAATTTTTTTTTTTGCAATATCCGCCATATCAGTGGATTCATCAATGAGAGGGAGAAATACTTACATGCCTTAATGTTCTCTTTCAATTCCTCGACATTCTCTGCCTTCACCCCACACCGTTGTGTAACAAAATGTCAGCATATTTGCTTGTCTTTTACAAAGGCAACAATCTCTGGTGTGTCAGAATGCGTCTTTCGTCTCAATGAACACTTTTTTCACAACTGTGCCGTCTTTGGAAGACTTAAGCAATAATGCTCCGCAATATGATCCGATGGTTGCCACCCGAACCATTGTGTTAGGCCTCGTAAAAACGGACTACGCACTAAAAACTGACTTATCAAACCATACACTTGATGAGTATGTGGAGTCCTTTTAGTTTGATGCTGCTCTCGGTATAGCGAAAACCTTGGCTTTGAATTTGAGCAAACAAGAAAAACACTTCCCACTCTGAATGTAATGTATATTTTTTGGCTCGTGGTCACATGGTTAGTAACTGCCGTGTGCACTGTCATACGCACACTAATGAACGCTGGCAGAAGCAACTATATTCAATTTACTGGTTGGGCACAACTAGTCTATACGTGTTTAGATCACATTTTGGCAACAGTACCTTTTATGTCCACTTTATTTATTGGGGCAGCGTGGCGCATGTGGTACAGCGGCCGTGCCAGCAACTTGAGGGATCCAGGTTTGATTGCTGCTTCCGCCATTCTTGTCAGTCATCGTGTCTTAGGACAAGACACTTCACCTTTGCTCCTTATTGGTCGTGGTTAGAGACTCGCATGGCAGCTCCCGTGTGTGTGTGTGTGTGTGTGTGTGTGTGTGTGTGTGTGTGTGTGTGTGTGTGTGTGTGTGAAGGGTGAATGTGATATATAATGTAAAGCACTTTGGGTATTATACCAGGTACCTATTGTAAAGTGTTATATAAATACAGACCATTTTGAATAAACAGCATTTTATCCCACAGTGTGAAGAGGTTTGAAGGTGGGTCAATTTAAGGTCTTCAGAAACTGAGTACTATTGACTGTGAAAGACAATATTAGAAACCATCAGCGTATAACTAAAATTGTGTCGTGCTTTGTCTTCACAGTGATTTGGAATATATATTGTTGAAATGCAATCTAGTACCCTCTGGGGATAAAGAAAGGCTTGCCATAATTATTTATGTATTTGATTATGAGATGTTGCACACAACTTTTGTTTTTATGGTGAAGTAAGTTATAAGTTATGTATGGTACTTTCACTAAGACAATCTCCATTTTAGTCAGTGGAATGGCATGAACCTAAACTGAAAGTAAAACTAGTAGTAAATGTGGCTATCATAATAATGCATGGGTCTATAAAGAGTTAATTAAATTCAGTTAATTATGTTTGCTTCTCCTAGACTATGGTACAATGACAATGTAATTTGATCTGATAGTATAACCCAGTGGTTCTCAAATGGTGGTACGCGTACCCCTGGGGGTACTTGAAGGTGTGCCAAGACGAATGTGAGATTTTTTTTTAATATTCTAAAAATAGCAACAATTCAAAAATCATTTATAAATATATTTGTTGAATAATACTTCAACAAAATATGAATGTAAGTTCATAAAATGTGAAAAGAAATGCAACAATGCAATATTCAGTGTTGACAGCTAGATTTTTTGTGGACATGTTCCATAAATATTGATGTTAAAGATTTATTTTTTTGTGAAGAATTAAGTTCATGAATCCAGATGGATCTCTATTACAATCCTCAAAGAGGGCACTTAAAGTTGATTACTTCTATGTGTAGAAATCTGTATTTATAATTGAATCGTTTGTTTTTCAACAAGTTTTTAGTTATTTTTATATATTTTTTTCCAAATAGTTCAAGAAAGACCACTACAAATGAGCAATATTTTGCACTGTTATACAATTTAATAAATCGGAAAATGATGACATAGTGCTGTATTTTACTTCTTTATCTCTTTTTTTCAACAAAAAATGTTTTGCTCTGATTTGGGGGTACTTGAATTAAAAAAAAAAATGTCAGAGGGGCTACATCACTGAAAAAAGGTTGAGAATTACTGGTATAACACAATAAACATATTGTTAAGCACGGGCGCGCACACACACACACACACAATATTTAGGCTGATTGTTTGACTCTCATCCCCGGCCTTGAAAGATTTTCCCCTGCTATTGGAGTGGCATTTGTCCGTTTTGAGAAAGTTTTGGGTGTCCTGTTCTACAGTAAGTAGGACAACCAGTAAATCCATCCATCCATTTCCTACCGCTTGTCCCTTTCGTGGTCGTGGGGGGTGCTGGAACCTATCCCAGTTGCACTCAAGGTGGGCAACACCCTGGACAAGTCGCCACCTCATCGCAGGGCCAACACAGATAGACAGACAACATTCACACTCAAATTCACACACTAGGGCCAATTTAGTGTTGCCAATCAACATATCCCCAGGTGCATGTCTTTGGAAATGGGAGGTAGCCGGGGCACGGGGGAGAACATGCAAATCGAACTTAGGACCTGTATATTGTGAGGCACAATTACTAACCCTTGTTTCACCGTGCTGCCAACAACCAGTGAATGGGTAAAGCTATTTTGGGCATTTTCTGGCCAAGTATTGCCCCTGTCATTCACACAGCAAGAGTACACCACTCTCGCAGGATCACACACTCATCCAATTTCTTCATTCACCTTTTATTTTCTATTATTTCCTCATAGTTTTATCACATTTAATTTAAAATCCCAAGAACCCACATTTCCTGTGTCACAGTTACTATCCGAGTCAGGCTTATCATATCCAGACCAACCCACCATCTGTTTATGTGTTGGAGAGTTTGCCAGTTGTGTTTCATCATGACTGACAGTAATTGGTACGCAAAGGCTCAAAGGAGCATTACCTCGAGAAGCAGCAATCCAAGAAGCAGCATCGTCTCTAAAAGCAGTTCACGTCAGGGCGAGGCTGAGTAGTGCTTGGCTGCTGAACAGAGCAACCACTGTTGGGAGAGGATAAGAAAATGGAAGTGGATGTATTTGTCAGTCAAAGTTAAGGACAGCTCTCACATGGCCGTTTGAATCCATCTCCGGATAACTGTAATTGTAGAAAATAGTGAGTGTATGGATGTGAGCAAGGATATGCTGCCTGTCTGTGGAAACTTGGCCCTTTTATAGGTGTATGTGTCCTTGCTACCCTGATTGTGACGAGGCAGGGTTGAAACTTTACTCTTGCAGATCATGTGACAGAAGAGAAAGCATCTTACATATTTAATCAGTGGCACATCAACAGTTAAGTTATTTGAAGATGTTGTAGTTATGGTATTTTGTTTTAATTCTATCCAGATGTCTCATTAATCAATATAACTACCAAACCTTTCTATGCCATGCACCTCTATACAACTTCAACATGTTATTGCACTCTGGATACAAGTGTAATCTCATTTGAAAAAGCAGTGCGATTTATATTCAAATCTGTTTTCACACTCTTTGAAACCTTATCTCACTGTATATTCATGATCATTTGAAAAAAGGTGCCAATCACCTGGTTAACTCTGGTATTCCGGATGTCCGCTATTTAGCAGAATTCCTGTTGTGATCCGATATCCGGATCATTCCATATTTGTTTTGTTCCATTATTGTATCACATTCTGTTGTTTGGACTTCCTTATTTCCTGTTTATTCTGTCACCATGGTAGCTTGTTAGTTCACCTGCCCCTTGCTTTCTACGCACACCTGTTTCTCGTTATCACCTCCCTTATTTAAACTCGCCCCTTTTCGTCATTCATTGTCGGACTCTAGTTTGCTTTCACGCAACTGCTGATGACTTGTTTTTTCCATGCTCTTTCTCGCTAGCTTCCACGCTAAGCTTTATTTTATTCCTAGCTTTCATGCTAGTTTTGTTTTTCCCTTTTTGTGCCTTCGTGCCAAGTATAGTGTTTCTGTTCATATTCCTAGCCTCCATGCTAGCGCCATTTGTTTGCCTTTCTGCTTAGCTCCAGTATTTTTGTTCCTTAGCCTTTTATTAGTTAAATAAATACTTTATATCTTACCTCACACTGTGTTCTTGGTCGACGCATCCTTTGAGGAACAAATCCGGCATCGCTATGCTGCACACGTCTCAGAATTCCTTTCCTTCCTTTCCTGTTTCTAGCTAAAGTTGCATAAAACTGCTAACTCGACTGCTCCCTGGTGCACCTTGGTTAGCTTCAAGCAGCCAGCTAACCAAGGTTAGCAGGCTAAGTACGAGAATGCAGCAGAGTCCAGCCTACACTAACTGACTAGTTCACGCTTCCCGACGCAACCCGGCTAAGTTGGCTAGAATCAGACCTAACTATGCAAGCCATGCAGTAGGCCTAGTGCAGCCTGCGCTAACTGGCATATCCACGCTGTCTAAAAGTGTCTTATTTTCGTCTAATGTGGAGACATCCCTCTAACAGGGACAATCCCTCCAAGAGAAGTGTGCAATTGTTACATAAAGCCATATTCACGTTTATGCCGGTGTCAAGAGTATTGATGCTTTCGGAGCTAGCAAAGCAAGGCTAAGTTAGCCTGTATGTGAAGCGATGAAAAGTCAAAGAGTGAATGTTTTGAATCATTAAACATTTTTTAATTTTGGGCCGTGTTAAACAAAACCCAAAACCAGTGAAGTTGACATATTTAAATCGTAAATAAAAACAGAATACAATCATTTTGCAAATACTTTCAACCTATATTCAATTGAATAGACCTCAAAGACAATATACTTAAAGTTCGAACTGAGAAATGTTATTTTGTGCAAATATAAGCTCATTTAGAATTTGATGCCTGCAACATGTTTCAAAAAAAGCTGGCACAAGTGGCAAAAAAGACTGAGAAAGTTAAGGATTGCTCATCAAACACTTATTTGGAACATCCCACAGGTGAACAGGCTAATTGGGAACAGGTGGGTGCCATGATTGGGTATAAAAGCAGCTTCCATGAAACGCTCAGTCATTCACAAACAAGGATGGGGCGAGGGTCACCATTTTGTGAACAAATGCGTGAGCAATTTGTTTAAGAACAACTTTTCTTAAGCTATTGCAAGGAATTTAGGGATTTCACCATATATGGCTGGCACGTGCACACATAGAGCCCTATGGGTGTTTGAGCCCCTACCCTTTTTTGCCTCGTCTTAAAAAGTGCCCTCTGCCTGTGTGTGTTTTTATTTTTTTCTTTATTTTTTTTCTTTAAACAACATTCATAAATTCCTGTTAGGGATGTAAAAAAATAAAACAAAAAAATAGCGGTACAAAAACTCCACGTTTGCTTGTAATACCGGGTTGTTTGAGCCTGCGCTTCCGCCAGAGAGAGAGAGAGAGAGAGAGAGTGAGTGAGAGAGTGAGAGAGAGAGGATGGACAGCCAACTGCGGCCTGAGGAGACGTGACAGTGGAGCAACTTGAACCTGTGTGTTATGGTCTAGTCGCCGTCCACTTATTCAGCATCTAATATAGGTTATATTTCAGAAAAACGCTGTATTATTCTATTATTCAATGTGTCAGCTTCTGTTTTTGCGGGACGTCAGAGCACAGCGCATCAATTGAGCACACAGCGCATCAATTGAGCACGGCACATCAATTCCGCACAGAGCAGAGCGGATCGTGTGGGACAGGAAGTAGTGTACAAAATACAAAATAAAACACCGGGTTAATTTTCAAAATAAAATGCACTGTGTTTACGGCGGATCACATTTCTCTCACAGTAGAGGTTTAGATATAAAGTTGTATTGCGTTTCAGTTGGTTAGTCTGAGCATTAAGTGAGAAAGACCATAAGTTACAACTTGATGGTGTTTTCATCAAGTTAAGGGAAGAAGGACAGATTTTCACATTGAAGTTTTTTCCATTTGGGTATTTTTTATATATAATATATATATATATATATATATATATATATTTTTTTTTTTTTTTTTAAGTTCATGTTGCACTGTTCAATGTTCAATTTTAAAGTGCTTATCTTTAACAATAAATAGCCTAATAATAAACCAGTGTTTTGTTGCTTTTCATGTCTTCCAAGCCTATGATAATGTGAATTAACTCATTATGACAATTTGTTGACACAAAAGAAATGGTAATCACTTTTACCTACAAAGGACACACAGCTAAGTAGTTAGCTTCCTATTAGCAAATGTAATTTTACATTAATTTCCATATTGTGTAAAGGACCAAAAACAAATGTCCTGCCCTTTCTGACTTTGAGCCCCTGCCCCTCCATAATCATGTGCACGTCCCTGATCTATGGCCCGTAATATCATCAAAAGGTTCAGCAAATCTAGAATCACTGCAAGGCCAAAAAACAACAATAAGAGCCTCTGACCTTTGAGCCCTCAGGCGGTACTGCATCAAAAAGTGACAACAGTGTCTAAATGATATTATCACATCATCACATGGGCTCAGGGATACATAAGAAAACCACTGTCAGTAACTACAGTTAGTCGTTACATGTAGAAGTGCAAGTTAAAACTCTACTATGCAAAGCCAAAGCCATTTATCAGCAACACCCAGAAATGCCACCGGATTCGCTGAGCCCGAGCTCATCTAAGATGGAGTGATGCAAGGTGGAAAAGTGTTCTGTGGTCTGATGAGCCCACATTTAAAATTGTTCAAATTCAAATTTAGGCTTATAAAATGTATTTCTTTTAACTTTAATTTAACCTTTTTACAGAATTGAGTGACAATTGAGTGTTTGAAATAAACGAATACTTTTTTTTCTGTCAAATATTTTGTTGCTGCAGTTTTCTTGAGCGTATTGTCCAAAAAATTGTCAGCACAGTCTAGAGTGCCTAATGCACAGGCTTACCGCAGTTACTACTAAGTTTATGGACATCACACACTAATGTACATGCGCCTGTTGCGTGTGATCAGAAGAGAGGCATTTGTAAAATAAATTATTTAAAAACAGTTGCTTTGTTGCTGTTAAACTAGTGTGTGCGATCATAAACTTTTTCACACACGTGCTTTTGTAACTTTGTGCTATCCTTTGGCTGCGTGTGTGTGTTCTAGTAAGTGTAGCTTACATTATGTCCAACCAAGAAGAGGGCGAGTTACAGCTGGTAGACGGAATGGTCATTGGAAAAAAAAATTTGATTCTCCACTTAGCAGCTGTTAGGTGAGACACCGTTGAGAACTAAACAGAACATTAGCTTGTACAATGACAATAAATGATTGGGTGCGAATAAGGCTGCGAATCTTTGGGTGTCCCACAATTCGATTCAATATCGATTCTTGAGGTCACGATTCGATTCAAAATAGATATTTTTTTTTCTATTCAACACTATTCTCGATTCAAAATAGATTTTTCCCCGATTTCAAAGAATTCTGTATTCATTCAATACATAGGATTTCAGCAGGATCTACCCCAGTCTGCTGACATGCAAGCAGAGTAGTAGATTTATGTAAAAACAGCTTTTATAATTGTAAAGGACAATGTTTTATCAACTGATTGCAATAATGCAAATTTGTTTTAACTATTAAACGAACCAAAAATATGACTTATTTTATCTTTGTGAAAACATTGGACAGTGTGTTGTCAAGCTTATGAGATGCGATGCAAGTTTAAGCCACTGTGACACTATTGTTCTTTTTTTAAATTTTTATAAATGTCTAATGATAATGTCAATGAGGGATTTTTAATCACTGCTATGCTGAAATTATAACTAATATTGATACTGTTGTTGATAATCATTTTTATTTCACTTCTTTTGGTTTGTTCTGTGTCGTGTTTGTGTCTCCTCTCAATTGCTCTGTTTATTGCAGTTCTGAATGTTGCTGGGTCAGGTTTGGTTTTGGAATTGGATTGCATTATGGTATTGTTTATTGTTTTGTTGGATTGATTAAAAAAAACAAAAACTTTTTTTTTTATAAATGGGAATCTATTCTGAACGTAAGAATCGCGATTCAAATTCAAATCGATTTTTTCCCCACACTCCTAGTGCTCTATGTAAAATGTAATGAACAAACACGTTCTGACTTTATGACGTATCTAACTCGGGTGTGTTTTTGAAGCAGAAATCTGGATTCAATCTCCATCCTTGACTAATACAAAACCCAAAACCAGTGAAGTTGGCACGTTGTGTTAATCTTAATTAAAAACAGAATACAATGATTTGCAAATCCTTTTAAACTTATATTCAATTGAATACACTGAAAAAACAATATATATAATGTTCGAACTAAAACTTTTTTTTTTTTTTGCAAATAAACTTAGAATTTAATGGCAGCAACACATTGCAAAAAAGTTGGCACAGGGGCATTTTTACCACTGTGTTACATGGCCTTTCCTTTTAACAACACTCAGATGTTTGGGAACTGAGGAGACCAATTTTTTAAGCTTTTCAGGTGGAATTATTTCCAATTCTTGCTTGATATACAGTTTAAGTTGTTCAATAGTCAACAGTCTGGGCTCTCCTTTGTCGTATATTACGCTTTACACATTTTCAACGTGAGACAGGTCTGGATTACAGGAAGGCCTGTCTAATATACGGACTCTTTTGCTACGAAGCCACGATCTTAACACGAGCAGAATGTGGCTTGGCATTGTCTTACTGAAATAAGCAGGGGTGTCCATGAAAAAGACGTTGCTTCAAAACCTGTATGTACCTTTCAGCATTAATGGTGCCTTCACGGATGTGTAAGTTACCCATGCCTTGGGCACTAATACACCCCCATAACATCACAGATGCTGGCTTTTGAACTTTGCCCCTATAACTGTCTGGATGGTTCTTTTCTTCTTTGGTCCAGAGGACACAACGCCCACTGTTTCCAAAAACAATTTGAAATGTGGACTCGTCAGACCATAGAACACTTTTCAACTTTGCAGCAGTCCATCTTAGATGATCTCTTGCCCAGCGAAGCCGGCTTCGTTTCTGGGTGTTGTTGATAAATGGCTTTCGATTTGCATAGTTGAGTTTTAACTTGAACTTAATGTTGCACTTTTTCTATGTAGAAGAACATTTTTGTCATTTTATTTAATCTGAGGAACAATTTGAGGCAGTTTAATGTTAACATGGGCAGAATTATTATAGTGTTCCCAATGTTAAAAGGATAAAGTCATTGTTTACAAATTTGGTAAATAAATAACCAAACAATTTGTATTTTGTTGTTTTCTTACTGTACCGAAAATCTATAAGTTCAAGTTAAAACTCTACTATGCAAATCGAAAGCCATTTATCAACAACACCCAGAAATTGTTCCTCAGATTAAATAAAATGACAAAAATGTTCTTCTACATAGAAAAAGTGCAACATTAAACAGTTTCAAGTCAACTCATCATGCTTAATTTATCTCAGCATTTGGAAAGCCTGTAGTTAATTGTTATTATGTAAATGTTACATTTTTATCAAAATGTGATAGCAGGGACCCTGCCATTCAAAGCTTTTCTGTCCCTAAAACACACACACACACACACACACACCGGAAAATGAGCTAACGTTACGTTAAAAGCTTATTAGCCTTCACCTCAAGCCAGAACTGCAAGCGAGCTGAGCTGCAGTTTAAGTTTCTAGAAGGTCAATGGGCTCATAGTGATCTTAGTAGTAGTTGACTGGGAGGTGTTTATCATTTGGGGAGAGTACGCTGCCTTATGCTGACCTGCTGAACACCTGTCTGCTCGACGCTGAAGCATTTACTACATGCGCTCTGAACACGCACTGCTGATTGGCTGTTACCGCTCTGAATACACACTGCTGATTGGCTGTTACCGCTATATATGTAACCAATCAGATGGTTTTGTGGGTGGGACAATGCTGGGTGCTGAGACAGAGGCAGAAGAAGCAAAGCAGCTTGTTAAGACTTTAGCTTGGAAACTCGTTCGGTACATCCCCGTAACGAAACGGTTCATTACCAATACACGTACCGTTACAACCCTAGTAATCACTGTATGTATCATACATTATATTTTATTATTACTTATATTTGTTTTTGTATCATGTTCAGTGAATAAGTGAACTTTCAATCAATCAATCAATCAAAGTTTCTTATACAGCCCTCAATCAAAAATGTCTCAAAGGGCTGCACCACCCACAACGACATTGTGGGCTCAGATCTCAGTCATTGAGGTGATCACCTGAAACCGAGTTGACCATAGTCTCTTTATACAAGACTCTCTCAAACTGTGTGGGGCGGCATAGCTCGGTTGGTAGAGCGGCCGTGCCAGCAACTTGAGGGTTGCAAGTTCGATTCCCGCTTGTGCCATCCTAGATACTGCCGTTGTGTCCTTGGGCAAGACACTTTACCCACCTGCTCCCAGTGCCACCCACACTGGTTTAAATGTAACTTAGATATTGGGTGTCACTATGTAAAGCGCTTTGAGTCACTTGAGAAAAGCGCTATATAAATATAATTCACTTCACTTCACTTCACTGTGTGCGCGGGCTCCCTCTAGTGATATACCAAATAATCACTTGATTAAAGTACAGTGTTTTATTTTGTTATATTCTGTATTATGTTACTGTTCAAACTGTGTGTAATGTTACAGTGGCCAAAGATATTAAATACACGTGTTAAATAAGACATCTGCCTTGTTTTTAATGAATATCAGGCCTACTGTGCTACTGCTTTTTAATGTTGGTCTTTATGACGGTACGGGGAAAGTCAGAAGTTTTCTGCGGTGGTACTTGGTGAAAAAGATGTGAGAACCACTGGACTCTAAAATTTAAGCAGCATCTCCATAATTTTGTGTTCTACATTGGAGGTGCGTTAAATGGGCTGCTTAACTGTTCTGTACTTTTGCCTTTCCATCTGTGAGCATTCTGTAGCCCATTATAGCATCAACCTAGTCCATAGCGCTTTAGACAGCAGCTTGAAAAAACAATTTAGAAAGTGCTAAAACACGTGGGTGGAGAAAAGTAGGGGTTGATGCCCAAATACATAAAAACTGTAGACTTCCCAGTCCATTAAGTAACGCTATGTGCAGACTAGTAATGGAAGACGACCGTAAGATGGTTTTAAAGTGACATTATTGCCATCTAAACGTGACCTACCTTGTCACTTTTCTCAGGCCGAACTGCATAGTTCTTGGTCGCTAGGGTTGTGCGGGTTGGGATGCAGTTTTAGCAGCAGAGCTTTTGGGCTCCCCAGAACAAACACAGAACGGTCCAAAATAAAGCCTCTTCAGAGACCACGTGGAAAAACCATAAAGTAGAGTTATAGGGGTCAGAATTGGGATGAGACCCTTAATGGTCTATACAGTGGAAATTGTAAATATGTACAGAAGGAACTGTTAAATAATATGTAGACGTGTGAGCAAATATGTACTCGAATATTGTTCACTTTGAAATAAATCAATGGTCGGCTGAGCAGCATCATCTTTGTGATTATTTATCCCACATGTGTCCTTTTGTGGAACTTTTTAAATGTCTAAACATGCCGAAGATCAATTAAACACACATGCGCTGTAACCAGGGCTTGGCTTGGTTGGCTGCTAGTTTGAGGCTGCTAAGATTTCCAGAAACAACACATGGCTTTCTTTTCGTTCCGAGCTTGTCTCACCTCAGGGTTACACATTTACTTAAACCACTTAACCTCAAATTTTAATCCACGCACACAAATAAACACACATGCGTACAGGGAGACAACCATGTAGCACTACCAACGTTCTCACACTATGTAGAGCTGTTTTCTCTCCTTTTTCCTTACAGCAGTAAAACCGAAAAGCAAATAACTTAGACATTTCCGTGCACCGATTCAGCACACAAAATTTGACATGAAACAGTTACTCAAGGTAACCGCCGACTTTTAACATTAAAGGTTTTTGGGGGTGTTGACATGAATATGCAGTGAACATGATTGCCAGACAGGAAGCTGTTAAATTTGAACCAGTATGGTGCTGTGTTTAGTGGTGCTTAAGTTCTAACACTAATACTCAGAAGTCTGATAGGCTCTAATGGGAAAAACACGCATACATGCTATATTTAAAAGGACTGTGGATATTTTAAAAGGCATATTTGATACACACTCTGTATTTTATAGCTTAATTATAGCTTTGTTGCACGTCAGTGTCCTTTATGCCAGTGGTTCTCAAATGGGAGTACGCGTACCCCTGGGGGTACTTGAAGGTATGCCAAGGGGTACGTGAGATTTTTTGAAAAATATTCTAAAAATAGCAACAATTCAAAAATCCTTTATTAATATATTTATTGAATAATACTTCAACAAAATATGAATGTAAGTTTATAAACTGTAAAAAGAAATGCAACAATGCAATATTCTGTGTTGTTGTTGTAAGCACAATACCAATGGCGCGCAATTTGCAAAATGCGCAACCGCATTTTGCAAATTTAATGTCAAATCAAATCAGATGTTAATTGGATTCATCACTATACAGTGTACATCCACGACTAAACTACTGACTAAACTATTACCAAATGTGGATTCAGGCCGGGTGGCCTATTTCAAGTTCCAGGTAACCTACATTATTATATTTTATAAATAGTAAACCAAGTTGTGGTAGGTTGATTGGCAACACTAAATTGGCCCTAGTGTGTGAACGTGAGTGTGAATGTTGTCTATCTGTGTTGGCCCTGCGATGAGGTGGCGACTTGTCCACGGTGTACACCGCCATCCGCCCGATTGTAGTTGAGATAGGCGCCAGCGCCCCCTGCGACCTCAAAAGGGAATAAGCGGTAGAAAATGTATGGATGGAAGTTGTGGTAGTAGTTTAGTCAGTAGTTATGTCGTGGATGTACACTGTATAGTGATGAATCCAATAAACATTTGATTTGATTTGATAGTAAATTTGCAAAATGCCGTCCATTGGTATTGTGCTTACAACATTTAGAGCTAGATTTTTTTGTGGACATGTTCCATAATTATTGATGTTAAAGATTACTTTTTTAGTGAAGAAATGTTTGGAATTAAGTTCATGAATCCAGATGGATCTCTATTACAATCCCCAAAGAGGACACTTTAAGTTGATGATTACTTCTATGTGTAGAAATCTTTATTTATAATTGAATCACTTGTTTATTTTTCAACAAGTTTTTAGTTATTTTTATACCTTTTTTTCCAAATAGTTCAAGAAAGACCACTACAAATGAGCATTATTTTAGCACTGTTATACATATGTATGGTCAGAGAGTGTTTGGGCGTGTGTGTGTGTGTGTGTGTGTGTGTGTGTGTGTGCGTGTGCGTGTGTCTGTTTTGTCTCGTCTTGTCTTGTCTCATAGTATTGTTAGTGTACACAAGTTTTTTTTTGTTTGTTTATGTATTGTTCTTGTATTGTTTATGTTAAATGTGGAATGAGTGAGAGGGGTTGGGCTATTATAAGCATCTGCTTCATCCAACCCCTTTTCAAGCCTTGCATAAATATCTCTGCCAAAATTTAGAAAAAAAAACAAACCTGTGTTTAGTTGTACTGTGCAGGTTTGAAATAAATATTTCAATTCAATTCAGTTTTCTTGAGACAACCTGAATTCGACATTTCTGAGAATATTGCTAACACCGATGCTGCAAACATTATATTCTATTCCATTCGGTGGGGGTGGAGTTACGTTCTAATGACTACCATACAGCTGTCCTCAATCTTAAAAAGGAAGTTATGCAGGAGTTGCAAAATCACAATGACAAATGGCTAAAAACGTTTACTGCAGTATTCGATTCTTGACAAAAAACTGGATTTCTGAGAACCACTTTTTATTCAAACATGATTTAGTACCTCTGTGGCACTGGGGATGATCAGGAATGATATTCAAAGTAAGAACATTTGTTCATGAGGATTATATCTTCAAGTGTGCATTTGTTCATCTTTGTTATAAATGGTAATAATGATGGATGGAGTGTGTGCACGCTTAGCTTGCTCATACTATTCTTTTCTGGGCGATAACTGCGTCCACTTGTACAATATGATTGACTTTCCCTCTTTGGCAAATCAAAAGTATTCATTCCCATTGTGTCAGTAAATCATGTTATGTGCGCATGTTACATCTGTGTTTTGCTTGTTACCTCCATTGCCTGTGGGTAAACGGTTATGGTGCAGGGGTTTTATGGACAGCTGTTACTGTGGACTGGCACTCTGCCCCGTACCTCAAATACGGCCTACTCTTCGGCTAGTTTACATTTGTTCATTGTCTAGAGCAGGGGTCGACAACGCGGCGCCCGCGGGCACCAGGTCGCCTGTAAGGACCAGATGAGTAGCCCGCTGGCCTGTTCTAAAAATAACTCAAATAGCAGCACTTACCAGTGAGCTGCCTCTATTTTTTAAATGTTATTTATTTACTAGCAAGCTGGTCTCACTTTGCTCGACATTTTTAATTCTAAGAGAGACAAAACTCAAATAGAATTTGAAAATCCAAGAATATATTTAAAAGACTTGGTCTTCACTTGTTTAGATAAATTCATTTATTTTTTTTACTTTGCTTCTTATAACTTTCAGAAAGACAATTTTAGACAAAAAAAATACAACCTTAAGAATCATTTTAGGATTTTTAAACACATATACCCTTTTACCTTTCAAATTCCTTCTTCTTTCCTGACAATTTAAATCAATGTTCAAGTTTTTTTATTTGTATTATTGTAAAGAATAATAAATACATTTTAATTTAATTCTTAAATTTAGCTTCTGTTTTTTTGACAAAGAATATTTGTGAAATATTTCTTCAAACTTATTATGATTAAAATTCCCCAAAAATATTCTGGCAAATCTAGAAAGTCTGTAGAATCAAATTTAAATCTTATTTCAAAGTCATTTGAATTTCTTAAAACAATTTTGTTCTAAAAAATCTAGAAGAAATAATGATTTGTCTTTGTTAGAAATATAGCTTTGTCCAATTTTTTATATATTCTAACAAAAGGCAAATAGGTTAAAAAACAATTTAAAACATGTCATAAAAATTCTAAAATTAATCTTAATCAGTATAAATTACTAATGTTACATTTTTATTTTTATTTTTTCAAAAAGATTCGAATTAGCTAGTTTTTCTCCATTTTTTTCGGTTGAATTTTAAAGAGTCTTAATTGAAGGTAAACTGTTTCAAAATTTTCTTCGTGTTTTCTCCTCTTTTAAACCGTTCAATTATGTGTTTTTTTCATCATTTATTCTCTACAAAAAACCTTCCGTAAAAGGAAAAAAAAATGTACGACGGAATGACAGACAGAAATACCCATTTTGTTTTATATATGTAGATTTATTTATTAAAAGTAAATTGAGCAAATTGGCTATTTCTGGCAGTTTAAGTGTGTATCAAACTGGTAGCCCTTCGCATTAATCAGTACCCAAGAAGTAGCTCTTGGTTTCAAAAAGGTTGGTGACCCCTGGTCTAGAGCTACCTCTGAGGCGGTTTGTCTCTTTTATGAGCCATCAGCAGACTTCAGACTGCATGCTGTTTGGTTTTAGGCTTTGATGAAAGACTCCAAATGATCTTGTCATAAGACAAGACAGGCCATAGCTGCAAAGATCAGGGGCCTTATTGTTAAAACTGTGCGTGGATTCCAATGTAAAATATCACACACCAACCTCAAAATGTGCGTATGGTTAACATAATGATAAAATGTTCTCATTCTACAAACTATGGATGTCCTGATACCAATATGTTGGTACTGGTACCGGTAACTAAATGTATTGTGATACTTTTTGATACTTGTTGATGCTTTTCAAAATAAAAGGTACCACAAAAACATTTCAACATTGGCTTTATTTTTAACATAATAGCCTATGATACATTAAACATATGTTTCTTATTGCGATCAAAGAAGAGTTTTGGCATTAAATAAGATAAACATACTAGACAACTTCTTTTTTTAGTAAGAAGGAAAACCGGTTACAAAGGCGCCTAATTTAGCTGCTGAAGTATGCAGTAACATATTGTGTGATTTCTGGTTGTAATATTTTCTCAGAATAATGAAATTATAGAACATGATCAGTCTGCTTGTTCATTTACTGTTTATCCATCCATCCATCTTCTACCGCTTGTCCCATTCGGGGTCGCGGGGGGTCGGTGGAGCCTATCTCAGCTGCATTCTGCGTAATTTCTGTTTTAACAAGTTCTAGCTACACTTCTGTTAAAATGTACTAGACTCACCAAGTCAAGTATTTCATATGTGTGTGTGTGTATATATATATATATATATATATATATATATATATATATATATATATATATATATATATATATATATATATATATATATATATATATATATATATATATATATATATATATATATATATATATATATATATATATATATATATATATATATATAGTGGGGCAAAAAAGTATTTAGTCAGCCACCGATTGTGCAAGTTCTCCCACTTAAAATTATGACATCATTATAGGTACACTTTAACTGTGAGAGACAGAATGTGCAAAAAAAATCCAGGAATTCACATTGTAGGAATTTTCAAGAATTTATTTGTAAATTATGGTGGAAAATAAGTATTTGGTGAACCATTCAAACTCTCATTGTTGGAAGGAGGTTTTGCCTCAAAATCTCACGATACATGGCCCCATTCATTCTTTCCTTAACACAAATCAATCGTCTCGTCCTGTCCCCTTAGCAGAAAAACAGCCCCAAAGCATGATGTTTCCACCCCCATGCTTCACAGTAGGTGTGGTGTTCTTGGGATGCAACTCAGTATTCTTCTTCCTCCACACACAACGAGTTGAGTTTATACTAAAATGGAATACATGGATGATACAGCAGAGGATTGGGAAAATGTCATGTGGTCAGATGAAACCAAAATAGAACTTTTTGAAAAGTGCCAGGTGATAAATTTTTCATTGCACATTGTTCTACTGCACTATTGTTTTTGCATTATTCTTCAGCAAAGTAGGAGCTGCAACAAATGATAATTTCAGACTGTTTGTTTTGCACTTTGGTATATGATGTCTTCTTCCTGATGGGAGAAGTTTGTATTCTGAAGACGGTGGGTGAGTGCAGACTTTTGTTGCCTGTGTCATAACTGCTTGTGTATACAAATGATCAATGGACACATACTGTTTATCTGTATCTGATTAGGCTCACTAAAATAACTTTGTAGAAAAATAGCATGATCTGAAAGCTAACACCAAACAGCCTCAGACGTCTCAAAAAATAGTCTCTGTTGCAGTTTGTTGCACAATTTATCAATATGCAATTTCCAGCTAAGCAGGTTATTAACATGGACCCCTAGATATTTATGTTGTCACCTGATTGATAGTCTGGTCTTTAATGACCACTGGTTTGTGTCAGAAATAATCGATTGTGTTTTTGCCTCATTTAAAATGTTTTTTTTTATCACACCACATAATGATAGTGTCAATCTCATTGTGATATGTACAAGAGTTCATGTCCCTATGCAGAAAACTCACAATTACTGTGTCATCTGTAAATTTGAATATCCAATTATTAGGATGTACTTTCCTGAAGTCATTAGTGTAAAGTGTAAAAAAGGATATGTGAAAGTACACAACTTTGTGGAACACCTGTATGACAGTGTTTGATGTCGGACAGTGTCTGATTAACATTCACTTGCTGTGAGGTCAGTTAAAACATAATACAACCATTTAATCAGGGCAGTGTTGACATTTAAGTCTTTCACTTGTTCTAAAACCAAATGGGGAGCTAAAATCAATAAATAACATTTGAACATAAGCATCCAAATCAACCAAACAATGAACTCACTTGGATAAGATTTACATTGTATAAATGCTTGGCCAAAGCACAGACCTTTATCAATTTTAATCTGCTGGGTTATGCAACCACATGTTTTTCTTCAATTCGATATTCCTGTAAAGACTATCACATTAGAATAGAACGGGTAGTGACATTTTTTTAATAGTTTCACTGTTTATTTTTTATATCCAAAGTTGAAATTGTTGTGTATCAAAGGATCAGGAAATGTGTGGTGTATCAGGAATATTTAATGGATCACTGGCCCAAGTAAATTCTCACAATAAATATACTCGAGGAAATGCAACAGTGCCTGTGTGTTTCCACCAGATTTGGTCTATCGTGGTCTTTCCATCGTCTCTAGTTCTTCCGTCTTGTCTGTGGTCGACTTATATGGACCCTTTGTTGTTTATAGCGGCCCAGAGGCCACTGTGGGCCTGATACCTTTGCACATTTTGCTGCCAGAAAAACTTTCATGTTGAAATATGAGTCAGAAAAATGGAGGTGAGGACAAAAAATATGTTTTCTTTGAGCCTCTGTTTTCTACCGGGGTCCAGAATGTACATTTAGCTACACTTGAAACAAAAAGGAAGTTGGCTCAAGTGGATGTCAATACATGTATCAAACCTGCAAATCTATTTTCTTTTAAAGTTGCGCCAAATATTTCCATTTGATTTGGATTCTGCAACCACAGACTGTTTAACACATTTCAAGGGTTTTGGCTTGTATGGTGTTGCCTTGAGGGAAGAAAGTCATTTTGAAAGGGCAGGGGGAGTGTTTTGAGGGATTATTGGTAAAAATTTTGTAAATATTTTTTTTTGACCATCTTCAAGCTCCTTCTCTTCAGAATGCGCAATTTTGTGGGTAGGCCTATTTACATGCTAAAACCCTCCTCCAGGCCAAGCCCTGCTCCAGCCAACCTCCCTTATCTGCTTCTCTACCCCGTCAGCCAGGTTGTAGTTTTTAGCGCTTCCATATTAAGAACGGTGGATGACCTCATTGGTCAAAGCACTTTTAAGGGGCCCAAATCCCTGCCTTCCACTCATGGGACAGAGAGCAATACAACAGGGCTAGATTTTAATTTTTTATTTAGCCTTTATTTAACCAGGTAATAATCCCATAGAGATCAAATATCTCTTTTCCAAGGGAGACCTGGCCAAGAGGGCAGCAGCAAGGTTACAATAAAAACAGTAAACAACACATAAAACATCATATTTACAACATTAAAACTTGCTCATATGGCAAATGTACATACAGACAAGGTAGACTGCAATCCTTTCACAGAAGCTTTAAACTAATTTAATGTAACAAGGGTTTGGAGTTGAATATTCGATTGTAGGTTATTCCAAGCCTTCGGTGCTGAAAACCTAAATGCTTTCTTGCCCAGTTCAGTTTTTACTTTGGGGATGACAAATTGAAGAACATTCATTGAACGCAGATTGTGACTTCCTTGTTTTTTTGTTAAAAGGCAAGATGGATAAGATGGAGTGATACAAAGAATGGTTTTGTAGATGAAAACATACCAATGATTGAGGCATTGAGCACATAAAGATGTCCAGTTAACCATTGAGTATAAGACACAATGGTGAGTAAGGGGAGCGCAGTTGGTGAAGAATCTGTGTCCCATGGTACACACTACCCACCATGTGGAGACAACCTGCAGTAGCATTCATGTACAACACATCTCCATAGTCAATAACAGGTCAAATTGTTGTTTCCACCAATTTTATGTTTCACAGTAAAAGAAAAGCAAGACTTGTTTCTATAATAAATACCAGTAAAAGTTTCAGGTTTTTTTACAACATACTGAATGTGCTCCTTAAAACTCGAGTGGTCATCAATTAAAAATCCCAAATATTTAAAAAAGATACTAACATAATTTCTTGTTACAATGTTTTCACACAGTGCTGATCTTACAGTTTTTGATGTGGTAGACAACATACACTTTGTATTCTCTGCTTTTAAACCCAATTGAAGATAGCAAAGTTGTTCTTGTACTCTGTCAAATGCATATTGTAGATATTTCAAGGCCTCAGCAGGAGTTGGTGCTGTGCAGTATATGACAGTATCATCAGCATAGAAATGGAAAGTTGAGTTAGGAATATTCTGTCCAAAATCATTTATGTAAATAGTGAATAGTAAGAGGCCCAACACAGAACCTTGAGGGACACCCTCTTTCACTTGCAGTACGTTTAAGGAGGAACCTTCTATCTGAACAGCCTGAGTTCTACTAGATCTGACCTTAGGCAAGGCATCATGGCTGCTAAAGTGGAGTGTAGGAGGAAATTAGAAGCACATCTGGACAGCAAAGCCTCACGGCGGGTTTGGAAAGGCATCCAACACCTGACGAGCTACAGAAATAACTAATTGGCAGACTGTAAGACACATAAGACTCGCTAGCGGTGCGATTCAATCATTTATTTGTCCGTTTTGTGTCATCCAGACCAGCTACACCCCAGATGCCCCACCTACCTTCTAGACCTCAAGTGCTTGTCCTCCATGAAGGGGCTCATATATTAATCTCGGGTATGCACAATAACCTGCTTTACGCCTTTTTTCACGGCAAAGGTGAGATGTATCAAGAGTGAACTTGACGTGGACTGCCTCACACCAACATCATTCTTCATGTACTGTACGTACATGTCCACAAGCGGTGGATACTTTGGTGGTACACAGAAGAGCTGGTCGTTCGGGCTTTGCCAGCATTTGATTTCAACAATGTAAAAAGGTAGAGAACACAACATTTAGTTCTTCGTCAATGCATTTATTTCTTCATATTTATATTATTTGTGAGGTAGTCTATTAATTTTATGTAGGCAATCATGTTGCCATCTATAGCTGTCACAATACGTTCCTGTGACTCCAGCACCAGCTTGGCCAGTCAGGCAGACAGCAGCAGCCGGTGGTTGCTGCAAAATACCACTAGAGGAATGATCCGCTTTTGTGTCCCGTATGTACATCTAGTAATACATCGAGTGGTCAAGTAAGAAGCAGAGTCTTTCATATCCGTTTTGATAATACTGTAATGTTTAAATTTAAAAGATTGCAAACCAAATATTATCTACATTTCACATTAACCTCTAATCTGGCTTTGGGCAGGTTATAATGTATCAACACAGTTTGTCGTAAATTAAACAAATTAGGACTTGTCCAGGGTGTACTCTGTCTTCCCCCGTGAGTGCATTTGGGATAGGCTCCAGACCCATGCAACCTTAAAAGGGACAAGCGAAGGAAAATGCCTGTATCACACAAATTATTAAATTTGCATAGATAAGTGGGTTTGGGTACACTCTGGTGTAAACTTAAAGTAGATAAAGGAAAGACAATTAATAGCCCTCCATTGTGGCATACATTCAATATTTACATATACAAAAATTAGATAAATTAAAATATTTTTTAAAACAGACAAGAGAGGAAAGAAAACATATTTGAAAATATAGTTTCCATCATTGACTGACATCTGTGGACTGGTTGTTTGTGTATCAAAAGAGAGATATTGATCTAAAAATGTCATTAACTATGTGATGTTCTCTCAACAGATGAGACATTACCTTCTTCAAAGACTTTTAGAATTTGTCTGTGTCAAGATCAATATCTCTCTTTTCATACACATACAACCAGTCCACAGATGTAAATTTGGACTTTTAAGAATTTGTTTGTCGACAAGAGCTGTATTATTTTGATACATATTGTAATAATCCCAGGAATGCAGGCTCATACAACTTCTCCGTTTTATCGTATCTTTATTGCACAAGATGCAAAACAACCATACAACAGCACTCATGTGTCTTTCCAGCCGACTTCCCGGGCAACTCGAACACCCCCCTCCTCTATCAACAACGTCACTTCCCTATCTCTTCCCGGAAGTCCCGCCCCCCGGCCAAAGCCATTCGCTAACACCCCGTAGCAGCCGCTACACCACCCCCCCCCCCCTTACAAAAAGTCCTCGCCCTCGAGGACTGACCCGTAAGGCAACCTTTGGTGACATCACAACAGCATGTAAATCAGAGCAACACATTAGTGCAAACAAAACAATGTAGACAACGTAACCTTTACATCACACAAAACAGGTTTACAACACCCCCACCCAATTTTCCCTAGTCTAAGGACACCACAAAGTCTTGCAAGCGGTCCGGAGGCCTCTTTTTCCGCCTCGGCCGCTCCCTTCCAGTCCCCAGGAATGGGACAACTGGGTCAGGTGTGCCAGTCCTCGGGAGGGAGCTGGAAGGGGCGGGGGACACCAGGGGAGGGGAAATTGGTTCTCCCTGGGGCGTAAACGGGGTATTGGGAACGGGCTGGGTGGGCAAGGGAGAGGTCACCTGTGTATCCGAGGCAGGGGAAGGGGGACCCCCCCGGTAGGGGGCTAGTCTGTCTCTGTGGAGGGCCACTTTCCTTCCCCGGGGGGGCAGCTGGACACGATACACAACCTCTCCCAGCTTCTGGAGTATCCTACAGGGCCCTGTCCATTTGCTGTCCAGCTTGGGACTGCGGCCCTTCTTCCGAATCGGGTTGTAAACCCAGACCAACTCGCCTGGCACGAAGTCCCTCCCTCGGGTCGTCATGTCATAGTAGCGTTTTGGTTTCACACCAGCTTCCTGCAGCCGCTCCCGAGCAAAACTGTGGGCTGAGTCCAGCCGGTCCTGTAATTTCCTGGCGTACTCTGGTCCTGCAGCGAAGGCCGGGGCATCAGGAGGGCGGCCAAAGGCCAGCTCTGCTGGTGTGCGCATCTCTCTCCCTAGCATGAGAAGCGCCGGTGTGCACTCCGTGGATTCCTGGACAGCAGAGCGACACGCCATCAGCACCAGCGGTAGGTGTTCGTCCCAGTCACGCTGGTGGCGGGAGGTGACAATGGCGAGCTGGTCTCCCAGGTTGCGGTGGAAACGCTCCACCAACCCATCACTCTGAGGGTGCAATGGGGTAGTGCGGGTTTTGTGGATACCCAGGCGCTCGCACAAGGCGGAAAACACCCGGGACTCAAAGTTCGTGCCCCGGTCACTGTGCAGAGACGCCATAACGCCAAACCGACTTATCATGCCGCCCACCAGGGCATCAGCAATGGTCTCTGCCTCCTGGTTGGGAATGGCGTATGCCTCTGGCCATTTTGTAAAATAGTCAATGGCGGAAAGGACATAGCGGTTCCCCTTGTCCGACCGTGGGTAGGGCCCCGTAATGTCAATCCCCACCCTGTCCATGGGGCACCCCACTGGGAACTGTTGGAGCGGCGCCTGTGAGCGCCCAGTGGGGCCTTTGCGGGCAACGCAGGGGTCGCAGCGGCGGCAGAAATCATCCACATCTCTCTTCTGCCGACCCCAATAGAACCCCTGTCGCAGCCGCTTAAGTGTTTTGGCGACCCCGAAATGTCCAGACCCACCTTCCCCATGCACTGCCCTAAGCACCGCCCCTTGCAGTCCCTTTGGCACCACCACCTGCCACGGTCTTCACCCGTGGCCGCGGCCTTAAATGCCCGCTGCAGCACGCCTTGGGACACCCGCAGTGAGTCAAACATGGCCCAAAGTCCCTTAGTAGCCTTGGAGAATGGTGCCACCGCCTCCCAAGGCGGGCGCTGCCCAGCCTCTACCCACTGCAAGACAGGATGGAGGTCTGTGTCACCCTCCTGTGCGTGCCTCCAATCAGTGTTCGTCACAGTCTGTAGTTCCCTGCAGGCAACGTTATCAGCCTGACTGACGGCCACACCCTCAGCCCCTCCCGCCCGCCGCTCTTGTTCCCGAGCTTCCCTGCGCTCGCAGTAACGACATCCGTCTGCTGCACACGGCCGGCGAGAGAGTGCGTCCGCGTTGGAGTGGCGAGCGCCCGGCCGATGTTCTATTTTAAAGTCGTATCCTTGTAGCTCTTCCAACCACCTGGCGACCTGCCCCTCCGGCTCCCGGAAAGTCATTAGCCACTGGAGGGCAGAGTGGTCAGTCCTAATCACAAAGGGGAGGCCACACAGGTAGTATTTAAAGTGTCTGATAGAGAGCACCACGGCCAGCAGTTCTCGGCGGGTGACGCAGTAATTACGCTCCGACTTTGTGAGTTTCTGACTGAAGTATGCCACAACCCTCTCCCCTTCCTGCCACGGCTGTGCAAGTACACCCCCCACCCCCACTCCGCTGGCATCAGTGTCCAGTAAGAAGGGCAGGGCGAGGTCAGGTGGGGCGAGTACCGGGGCCTCACACAGGGCCCGTTTCAACCCCCAGAATGCCTCCTGGCACCCTTCGGACCACACAAAGTCTTTGCCTCTTTCCAGCAAACGGTATAGGGGCGCGGCGATTGTAGCAAAACCCCGCACGTGCCTCCGGTAGTAAGAGGCAAGCCCAATGAAGCTCTTCAGCTGTCCTTGGTCTCGAGGGGCGGGCCAGTCTCTCACGGCCCGCACTTTCTCGCCCATGGCGCCAATGCCATCGGCACCCAGCTCATGTCCCAAGAAGGTTACTTCTCGTCGCATGAAACTGCATTTCTCAGGGTGCAGTTTAAGGCCCGCTGCTCGAATCCTCTCCAGGACTCTCCTCAAGGACCCCAAAGCTGCTTCGAAAGAACGCCCGTGTACCAGGATGTCGTCCAGGTATACCAGGCACTCTTGGCGTGGAATAACAGCCAGTACTTTGTCCATAAGCCGGGCAAAAGTGGCGGGTGCATTACAGAGCCCAAAACTAAGGACTTTGAATTGCCACAAGCCCCGGCCAGTACAGAAGGCGGATTTAGGGCGAGATTCGGGAGAAAGGGGTACTTGGTAATATCCGCTCTTAAGGTCCAGAGTGGTGAACCACGAAGAGCCGGAAACTAGGTCCAGGGACTCATCAATACGGGGTAGGGGCTAAGAGTCCTTTGTGGTCACTTCGTTCAACCGTCTGTAATCTACACAGAATCGCCAATCATCAGCCTTCTTCTTCGCGACCATGACCACAGGTGCCGCCCAGGGGCTCTCAGACGGCTCAATAAAGTCGGCCCGCAGCAGGTCATCCACGGCCTTGTCGCATACCTGCTGCCGAGCGAGGGGGATGCCTATCACATGCTCTGCCAAGTGGGTTCTTCCCACTTCATTCTCATTCGTTGCAAAGCTGCCCTGAAATTCCATCAGCAGCTGTTTCAGCTGTTCTTGTTGCTGTTTTTCCAGGTCTCCGTACTCCTCTCTCCACACCCCTTCTCCCACGACCGGGGGACCCGGCGGTGGGCGAGGGGATGTGGCCGGGGCTGCCCGGGGCTGGCCTCCCCGGGTAGTAAACAGCTCGGTCTCCCTCCTCATTGGCTGAAGGGAGACAGGGTGAGGGCAGGAGTAGTAATTTGGTGCGGTGTGAGGCAACCAGAATGCAGAGGCATGCGGTGAAACGGGAAGGGGCCCGGGAACTAGGGTACCCATGGCAACTGTTGGGCCCCCCGGGAAGTTAAGTGTACGCACCCAGTGACTTGGAGGAAGTCCAGCCCTAAGATGCAGCAGTCTTGCACGTCTGCCACCCAAACTAGATGGCGGACTTTTTTTCCCCCCACGCACAACCACAGGAACCCCTTCCCCACCATAGGAGCAAGCTGGCCAGTGACTGTGCGGAGCTGTACTGCTGTAGGCTCAAGTGGTGTACTGCTGGGCAGAACATCTGGTCTTACCAGCGTTACTGATGACCCTGTGTCCACCAGGCCCGCGGTAGGCACCCCCTGGACAGAGACAGCAACGTGGCAGGAGCCCCCTCCCTTGGGGCCCCCTCGAGTCCAGCCCACCGCCATTGGTGGCACACTGCTGTCGTCTGCTTCTGGGGGGGACGGAGCCCCTCCCCCCTGGCTGTGCCGCTGGGCTCCTCCGGTTGCCAGAAGGGGAGTCGTCGTCTGCTTCTGGGGGGGATGGAGGCCCTCCCCCCTGGCTGTGCTGACGGGCTCCCTCCCCTAGCTGACGAGCGTGTGCTGGCGAGTCAGTGTTCGTGGTGGCCGTAGGGGCCCGCATACCCCCGACTATGCGGGCCCGGCGCCGTTTCCCGGCTCACGACGAGTGGCAGGGCACTCCCTGCGAAAGTGTCCAGGTTGGCCACATCCCCAGCAGACCTGCATGGGGCGCGGGCCACGTTGATTTTGCGGAGTCACCGCCCTCAGTAGTTCGGTAATTTCTGTCGCCCAAGCCGGCGACATGTCACCAGACGGGTGTGACGACACCGCCCTCACTGGATGGGGTTTCATTTCCAGTTCCCCAGCTGCAGCAGCACTTCCCAGCATCTCCCTCTCAACAGCAGCTTCCAGTGCCTCCTGCAGGGACTTTAGGTGCTGAAGCTGCACTTGCACGCGCAGGTCAGGAGGAGTAATGGCTCCAACAAACAGATCAGTTGCGAGTTCGTTTCGTGTCTCAGCAGGCAGGTGACCATATGCACGGCGCACCTGGCCCTCAATGTCATTAGCGAGCCCCCGGAGTGGCTCGCCAGGCTTCCTGCACCTCCCTCTCAGTTCAGTTTTTAGAAGTGCTGGCTGAGACCATCTCCCAAACCTCCTCTTGAGCGCCCCCACCAGGGCTGCGTAGCATCGCTGCTGTTCGGGATCCAGCAGCAGGAGGCACGAAAGAGCCTCTCCCTCTAGACACAAAGCCAATTGCAATGCTTTGTCCTTTGCTTCCCACCTTCTAGCGTCTGCCAACAGTTCAAATTGAGCGTGGAACGCCTCCCAATCCGATCCACCGGCAAATTTTGGCGTCTTCACTGATGCAGCAGACGGTGGGGGGGCCGCGCCGTGCGGGGAAGTTGCTGGCGGCGGCAACTTTACATCTTCACGGGTCGACGAGCCGCTAGTCTGCGAGCAGTAGCGTGGCTGTTCGACAGTCACCCGCTCCAAAACAGCGTCATCCCGCTCCACTTTATACTTCATTTCACCGGAGCTAAACATGATAAACGGCTAGCGGTCCTAGCTAACTCACAGACTGAAGCTAACTGGCTAATGCGTCCTTACCGCGACAAAGTCTCCTTCGAACTCGCCGTTTTACTTCTGACACCAGTGTAATAATCCCAGGAATGCAGGCTCATACAACTTCTCCGTTTTATCGTATCTTTATTGCACAAGATGCAAAACAACCATACAACAGCACTCATGTGTCTTTCCAGCCGACTTCCCGGGCAACTCGAACACCCCCCTCCTCTATCAACAACGTCACTTCCCTATCTCTTCCCGGAAGTCCCGCCCCCCGGCCAAAGCCATTCGCTAACACCCCGTAGCAGCCGCTACAATATTGACGATGACCTGCCCTGCCATCCTTCTGATTGGCCCTGAGCGATTTTCGCCTGACCAATCAAAGGAGGGGCTGTGTAAGAATAACCGCCCACAAAGTGCCAAAACGAAGACGGGGCGCGCGCACATAGGCACCGCGCACGCAAAAAGGCGCCGCGCGCGCGCACAAAGACACCTCACGCACGCAAAAGAGCGCCGCGCGCAACACCCTTTTGCGAAGTGGAGAATCAGCGCGCGATAACAGTTTTTATGGGCTTGGATTTTTGGCATTAATGTGACGCCATATGCTTGTACCAGCTAGTCTGCAACACAAGAGGGTAGAGAAAAATAAGGAACTTATTGACTACAACTTTGGACTACAACTGGATAAAAGTGGGGGACTTGCGCAAAGCTCTTTGGGTAAATCTCTACCTCATATGGACATGTCTGCTAATGTATCCATCCATCCATCCATCCATTTTCTTCCGCTTATCTGAGGTCGGATCACGGGGGCAGCAGCCTAAACAGAGAAGCCCAGACTTCCCTCTCCCCAGCCACGTCATTTAGTTTCTCTCATGGGATCCTGAGGCGTTCTCTGGATTGCCGGAAGACATAGCTGCTAATGTAACTAAGCAAATCCATCACAAAAGTCTCAAGTTCGAAATGGCTCATTTTAAGCATTTGGGAAGAAGGCAATATGTTTTGTAAATATTTCTGCCATGCCTCCATAGTTTGATTTCAAATGTTTAGGACTTATGGAGACTTCCAAATAAAACAAAACAAAAACAGGTATATTGCATAATATGGACCCCTTTAAAATACATTAACTAGTCTCAAAAGTGTGTACATGTAAGCTTCTTTTAATGCATTTTCTGACCAAAACATGTATTTATTTCCATCACGATTAACAAAATATTTTTTTTTAAATTAACACACTACTTTCAATTACTATGGTACATACTGTATGGGAATTCTGCTCACGTTCACCAATTATCGCCTCAAGACTCACAGCAATTTTTTGCAGAAGGGCCCTTATCTTTTAACAACAGCAGGCAACTCCTGAATGATGCGGAATATTAAAAACACTGTGTGGAAAGAGCCAATCTTGTTTGGTGTGTGAAAGGAGAGCTGAATGAACTATGCTGTTCGTCATTCTAGCTTTTTAGTTGTCTGCAGATAAAGCCACTATTATATTGCTTAAATCCAACCCACTGAGTGGTCTGTCACTGATGTTGATATTCTATGTATAGAGATACATCTTAGATTCCCACCATCATTATTGACATTTTTCGTTAATCTCTCTGTGTTTTAACCCGTATAGTAGTTAAGTTTCCTGTCGTTTATCCATCTCAAATTTCGTTTTTTTTTTTTTTTTGGCAGCGGTCGATGCTTTTAAAGGTATTAGCTGGGTGTCCTTATTGTACTATCCCAGCTTAGTGGGCCAGTGCAGGTGAGAGTGGGGATTTCCTGTTCAGCCTTTCTAGTACATTCTTGCGAAATTGCTCCTTGCCAGGTGGAGTGAGAAAGGAGAAGCACTCTTGGCATTCATGTTGCAGAAACTGCACTTTAACACGCATTGATGTGAACATGAACATGCCAAAAGCGCAAGGGTTAATGGTGTCGATCGGTTTGTGTGTGTGTGTGTGTGTGTGTGTGTGTGTGTGTGTGTGTGTGTGTGTGTGTGTGTGTGTGTGTGTGTGTGTGTGTGTGTGTGTGTGTGTGTGTGTGTGTGTGTGTGTGTGTGTGTGTGTGTGTGTCAATGCAATAAGGAGAGGGCAGGACTAAACTCAGTTTTAGACTTTGGTTGTCTGCCAGAAGAGCAATATACGACATGCTGCAACTTCCTATACAGGGGGGTCCTGGCCTGCATCTAACAGCTCTTCTTGGGTGCCTGCGGCCCGCGTGATGCCCTCTAGTTCGACGCACCAATTTTCTATCTGGTAAAAAAATTGCTCTCTCTGCATTTAAATACCCATTCCAAACATACTGGTTATGTTTGGGATGCTACAGAAGCGAGATGCACTCATCTTCAAACTCATGGCATCCAGTGGATTGTTTTATGTGGGCTTCCCCACTGCAGGCAGTAAAAATGAACGTTGATCTACAGCCAACAGACGTTAGTGTGTGACTGTGTGGACAGTTAGATTTTTGGCAGCTCTGGCTATCGTCATACATCATCAACAGCACAATCACACACACTTGCAAAATAATTTTTAATACTATGAAAAATGTCCACAGGAGTCCTGGTATTACAAAAATATTGCCTAATTTACTGTATTATCGTATATCCAAAAACTAATTTCAGCGTTTTTTTCCTGTGTTTTACTTGGCTGTTTTCAAAGAAATACATCAGTGAATTTGCAGGAGACACATTCCGAGTCACTAATATATACAGTGGGGCAAAAAAGTATTTAGTCAGCCACCGATTGTGCAAGTTCTCCCACTTAAAATGATGACAGAGGTCTCTAATTTTCATCATAGGTACACTTCAACTGTGAGAGACAGAATGTGGGGAAAAAAATCAGGAATTCACATTGTAGGAATTTTAGAGAATTTATTTGTAAATTATGGTGGAAAATAAGTATTTGGTCAACCATTCAAAGCTCTCACTGATGGAAGGTGGTTTTGGCTCAAAATCTCACGATACATGGCCCCATTCATTCTTTCCTTAACACGGATCAGTCATCCTGTCCCTTTAGCAGAAAAACAGCCCCAAAGCATTATGTTTCCACCCCCATGCTTCACAGTAGGTGTGGTGTTCTTGGGATGCAACTCAGTATTCTTCTTCCTCCAAACAGGACGAGTTGAGTTTATACCAAAATGGATACATGGATGATACAGCAGAGGATTGGGAGAATGTCATGTGGTCAGATGAAACCAAAATAGAACTTTTTGGTATATATATATATATATATATATATAATATATATATATATATATATATATATATATATATAATATATATATATATATATATATATATATATATATATATATATATATATATATATATATATATATATATATATATATATATATATATATATATATATATATATATATATGCGCCCCCCGCGACCCCAAAAGGGAATAAGCGGTAGAAAATGGATGGATGGATGGATGGATATATATATACATACATACATATATGTATACTATTGAGGGACGGCGTGGCGCAGTTGGGAGAGTGGCCGTACCAGCAACCCGAAGGTCCCTGGTTCAATCCCCACCTAGTACCAACCTAGTCAGGTCCGTTGTGTCCTTGAGCAAGACACTTCACCCTTGCTCCTGATGGGTGGTGGTTAGCGCCTTGCATGGCAGCTCCCTATACACAGCGCTATACAAGTACAACCCATTTACCATTAAGATGCAGGGATCCACTGTAGTAATCCTTATTGTTTCTCTTGTCAACACTGTAAATTTGACTTGTTTTCTAGGTAGATGCCCTCAGAGTGCGTTTAGAGGAAAAAGAGCAGTTCTTGACGAAAAAGAACAAACAGCTTCAGGACCTGACTGATGAAAAAAGCACCCTAACGGGCGAAATCAGGGACATGAAGGATATGTTGGATGTCAAGGAGAGGAAGGTCAATGTCCTTCAGAAAAAGGTAAGTGCACACTCCTGCTGTACAGACTAAAGTTGCATGTATCTCAAGGTTATTATTAGTGCTGGCTCTCATTGCTCATAATTCAAATTGTGTTCAATTGAAATTGCTTCTAAATAAGCCAACAAACATGTTTCATTAAGATATTACATAATTTTTTTTTTTTTACAAAGTATTATTAAGGCTAAAATACAACTTTTGCAAATACTGACTGCTAGATTAGAAGTCTCTAAATGTATTAATGCAATAATAATCCGCACATGTACACGCACAAGGGCACACAGACACACACACTGATTACATTGTACAATGTATTTAAAAAAGGTCCGTGACCATATCATTTAAATCAGTGGTCCCCAACCACCGGCTCGATTGGTACCGGGCCGCAGAAAAATTGTTTTATTATTATTATACATTTTTTGATTTATTATTTAAAAAAAAAAAAAAATTAACATAAAATTCACAATATACACTTCCAATTAGTGAAGATACACTTACAATTAGTGCACCAACCCAAAAAAACTCCCTTTTTCATGACAAAAAAAAAACCAAAAAAACCCGCCTGGCCGCGGGACAAATTATCAACCGTTGTTGACCAGTCCGCAGCTACAAAAAGGTAGGGGACCACTGCTTTAGATCACATTGACATAAAAGGTCCCGATTGCCTTCTATGCTCTTACCCATTGCTAGTTTTCATTGAATGTTACCTTTAAAGATCCTATGTTATTTCACCGGTCTGTGTTTGCACATTTGACTGCATGAATATTTAATGCCCCCAAGCGTTTCTCTATGAGGCACTTAGATGTGACCTGTGCACCTTTTCCTCTGCCATAAGAAAGAGTAGAAGTTAGTCTTCTAAAATAGGGCACAGTATAGCTACATTTTAAACCTAGACTTACTTGATGGGGCGGCATAGCTCGGTTGGTAGAGTGGCCGTGCCAGCAACTTGAGGGTCGCAGGTTCGATTCCCGCTTCCGCCATCCTAGTCACTGCCGTTGTGTCCTTGGGCAAGACACTTTACCCACCTGCTCCTAGGGCCACCCACACTGGTTTAAATGTGACTTAGATATTGGGTTTCACTATGTAAAGCGCTTTGAGTCACTCGAGAAAAGCGCTATATAAATATAATCCACTTCACTTCACTCTTGCTCCATTCATGTATTTTTGTCATGTTTAATGTTATATAAATTAGAAATGAACAGTTATAACTATTTGAATTGCTTTATCTGTCACTCCCCTTTCATATTTAATGACGTTGTGGATCACTCTGTTATTTGGGGGTGTTCTCTTAAACCCTCCATGTTCTCTCTCATTTTATTTCGCGACAGACAATTATAGTGTCTAAGATGTTTGATCTGAAAGGGAAACTTGAACAAAATAAACAGTAATTACTTGACTTTACATCTTTAATCATTCACAATGTTTAATTCAAGACATTTTGATTTGTGTGATTCAAAGTGAAGACTTTTTCATATTGAGCTGGTCTCCAAATTAGCCTTTAATTACAGTTACCCAGTATTCATTTATTTGATTTTATTCATCTTGTGAGCAAACTCTGTTGGCAATAATCGTATAGATGGGCTACACTCATTTGATGAGCTCCATCAACACACAAAATATTAGCTGAATTCACAAAACAAATAAGGATGCAAGTACATGATTTAACGAGAAAACAACTAATTTAAGGATTGCAAGTTAAAAAAAAAAACTATGCAAATTAAAGAGTTCGACATTCTTTCAAAGATTGCATAACATCCATCATTCCATCCATTTTCTACCGCTTATCCATTTCGGGGTCGCGGGGAGTGCTGGAGCCTATCTCAGCATAGCAGTAAAATCAAAAATAAGATATTTCACTGACTGACATCTGGAAAAGTAAGAGCAGAAAGAAGTCTGTAGGACATTTATGTGGGTGTAAAAATAAGACATGCGGAAGAAATTTAAAATATACGACACTCAACGCAACTGATTTTTTTGTTAAAGTTCTTCAACCTTTATAGTTTGGCAGTCTGAGTGATTTTGTTTGTACTAAATCATGCCTACTGCTCCTACACATTATCCTACTCAAGTGAGAAACCCTGTTTTTGCTATTGCTTCACAGTGTCCTCCTGGTCTGGTTTTTTACGCTTCTTTTGTTTTTCATGAATAACATTAATTCTATTATTGTTCCGTTACACTCTGTAAAAATCGGCGTAACAAAGATGACGTGCGTTTGGGGCTCCTGACAGGCAGCTTGGCGGGTCGCATTTTGCGTGATTCAATCAAATCAAAGGCGCAAGAGAAATAGAAACACATTAGGATGACGGAGAAGGCATCTCTGCCAAAAACCCAAACCTGTGTAAACAGCTCAACACATGGGAGACTTATTATCCTTGCGTAAAGTCTAAGTTGTATGAAGTGTGAGATGTGAGAAAGAAATGACATGAGCCAGCATAAAAAATACAAACCCCGTTTCCATGTGAGTTGGGAAATAGTGTTAGATGTAAATATAAACAGAATACAATGATTTGCAAATCCTTTTCAACCCATATTCAATTGAATGCACTACAAAGACAAGATATTTGATGTTCAAACTCATAAAAACTTTATTTTTTTTTTTTGCAAATAATAATTAACTTAGAATTTCATGGCTGCAACACGTGCCAAAGTAGTTGGGAAAGGGCATGTTCACCGCTGTGTTTCATCACGTTTTCTTTTAACAACACTCAATAAACGTTTGGGAACTGAGGAAACTAATTGTTGAAGTTTTGAAAGTGGAATTCTTTCCCATTCGTGTTTTATGTAAAGCTTCAGCCGTTCAACAGTCCGGGGTCTCCGCTGTCGTATTTTACGCTTCATAATGCGCCACACATTTTTGATGGGAGACAGGTCTGGACTGCAGGCGGGCCAGGAAAGTACCCGCACTCTTTTACTACGAAGCCACGCTGTTTTAACACATGGCTTGGCATTGTCTTGCTGAAATAAGCAGGGGCGTTCATGATAACGCTGCTTGGATGACAACATACAGTATTTTGCTCCAAAACCTGTATGGACAATTCAGCATTAGTGGTGCCTTCACAGATGTGTAAGTTACCCATGCCTTGGGCATTAATACACCCCCATACCATCACAGATGCTGGCTTTTGAACTTTGCGCCTATAACAATCCGAATAGTTATTTTCCTCTTCGTTCTGGAGGACACCACATCCTCTGTTTCCGAATATAATTTTAAATGTGGACTCGTCAGACCACAGAACACCTTTCCACTTTACATCGGTCTATCTTAGGTGAGCTCGGACCCAGCAAAGCCGGTGGCGTTTCAGGGTAGTGTTGATAAATGGGTTTGGCTTTGCATAGTAGTTTTAACTTGCACTTACAGATGTAGCGACCAACTGTAGTTACTGACAGTGGTTTTATGAAGTGTTTTTGAGCCCATGTGGTGATATCTTTTACACACTGATGTCGGTTTTTGATGCATTACCGCCTGAGGGATCAAACGTTCGTAATATCATCGCTCACGTGCAGTGATTTTTCCAGATTCTCTGAACTTTTTGATGATTTTACGGACCATAGATGGTAAAATCCCTAAATTCCTTGCAATAGTTCCTTGAGAAATGTTGTTCTAAAACTGACAATATGTTGTCTTTGTAGCATATTCAACTGAATATGGGTTGAAAATGATTTGAAAATCATTGTATTCCGTTTATATTTACATCTAACACAATTTCCCAACTCATATGGAAACGGGGTTTGTATTACAAACATTAGTACCGTGCAGGAGCGCTGAATTGTGTTTTTGTCATTTTCACTAGATTCGAGGGACCCTCGACAGACAGCCTTAAATTTGGTTTGCAAGCACAATGCATGCATCTTAATGAATATTGTAGCTATGCGACAAAAAACACAGTTTCAAATCCCAAACAGCATGTTTGGTTTTATTTTGTTAATTTCATGGCTATTTCGCAAAAAAATATAATCCTGTTTTTGTCCTCTTATTTTCGTAGTAATTTTCCATATTTTGAAATGCAAATGTTGAAAGTTAACTGCGGTCAAGCCAGCCGCACCTGAATTTCAAATGTGCCTATACGTTAGACATTACGGTAATTGAGCTAAAACGCTAATATTTAAAGAGATACATTTATATAAAATATGTTAAGCATTGAAATCGTAATATAAGAGGTGTATCTCAACCAATTCATATAGTAGGGGTGGGCAATATCGCAAATTTGGGTATCGATACCGATCCGATACCGGCCAGTATCGCCGATACCGGAAGTGTCGTCATCTGATGGGGGGGGATTCGGGGCATTGATACTTTTGAAAAACAAATCTGTACTTTTGCCTTTATTATTGATTATGATAGTAATAACACAAGGACAACGATTTAAGTCAAAAAATAAAACATTTATTACAAAAGTAATATCGATAGCAATAAAGTAATGCAAATAAGGTGCAAACAACTACTGAACCTGGCTTGTCGCCTCAAAACACACAAACACTTAAGGTAAATAACAAAACTCTAGTTATTGAACAAAGTTGTAAACATGAACACAAAACAAAATTACTGAGAAATTCAAATAAAAAAGTAATATCAATTACAATAAAGTAAATAGTGCAAATAAGGTGAAAACAAATACTGAAATTGGCTAGTCGCCTCACAACACACAAGAACTTAACTATCTATTAAACAGTTTTAAAATTTAACACAAAACAAAAGAACTGAGAAATTCTTATCGTTATTTTAGTGCAATAAAATACTTTACAGTTTACAACCAAGACATTAAGTCGCACTGGGAACGCACGCGTGTGTGTGCGTGTCCGAGTGAATCTCGGAGCGAATTATACTGATGTGTGTGCGCAAATGCACCAAGCGTCATGTTAATTGTATATATTTTTTTTTATTTTGGGTTGAAGATGAATTTTTAAAGTGTTTTTAAATCTCGTTCGCGACCCATCACTAGGGAGGAGGGTGGAGTGGTGAGGAGCGCTGCGCTCACTTTTTTTTTTTTTTTTAAATCTGAGTCATTCGCTTAATTTGGTGAAGTATCGATACCATCACGCCAGTATCGATATGATACCGATACTCACCAAGTATCGATACACCCAGCCCTTTCATATAGGACTATCATCCTGTACTGTTTGGGGGTCAATAGGTCACATGACCTGGAAGCTATTGGGCTAAAAAGCTCATATTTACAGGAATAAATTCATATAAAATATGTAAAGCATGGAATTTGAAATATAAGAGGTGTATCTCCACTAGCCCATATAGCACTATCATCCTGCACTGTTTGGGGTCAATAGGTCACATGACCTGGGGCACTGCAGGTCTATTAAACTGCAGCCCTGGGGCCAAATCTGGAACAGAAATAACACCAGACTGGCCTCAGAGTTCAGTTCAAAAACTTAGGAGAAACTAACATTTTTGCAGCAAATTATACATGGTAAAAAACTACAGTGCTCAATGAAAATACCTGTTCTCAAATAAGAATAAAAGTGCAGGGAAATATCTGCCCCCTGGTATAGCTTTCTGGAAATGTGGCCCCTGGAACAACTCAGTTAAGTAGTCCTGATGTACTGAATGTATATGTGCAACCTCACTTCATCTGTTTAAAGCTAAGTTGTAAACATCTTTGGGACTTTGAGGCTGTTTGACGGGGAAGGAGCTTTGCTTTAACCCCTCATTTGTGCTGTTCTTCATTTTTAATAGAGCAAGTGATACTTTACTTGCCTGTATTTATTTCCTGTCTCAGGAGACGATTGTCAATGTTTCCTTTGGGCCTCTCCATGCACAGCCACCGTGACTTATAGTGTGGCACCATGATGTCACTGCTGTAGCTTGAGCCTCAGATTGATCCTAACAGTTAGATGCTGAATTTAACCAAGAGTAATGAGCAACTGCCTTTTTTTTAAAAAACGACGAAGGCATTTTTTTGGTTTCCCGTATTACAACGCAGAACAGTCGGAGCTCTGTTTAAACCCTTTCGTCTAGTGCCATAGCCAATGAATGATGATGCATTTATTTATTTATTTTTCATTTTTGGTTGCTTTTGCCCGGTGGGGTTGGGGGCGGGGGGTTATGAGAGGCACAGGGGTAGAATTGGTTGTGGTGCGGTTTTGGCGTACATGTGTTATTCATGTTCAAACATTGTGGTTATTTCAATCCATATTCATGCTCTTAAAAAGCCAAGCTTTGTACGTGGACGTATAGTATCGCCTATCAGGTTCCCTCCTCATGGCAACCGCAGACGGCAGCTACAGTTACGTCTGCCTTGGCTGCACTGGACATATGTGTGTGGCTATATAGAAGGATGCCCGGTACACAAGGATCTCTGATGTTTTTGGTTATGTCTAACAGATTGTGCATCTCTATTTCGGTGCATCCGCTCCTAGACTCTTTCAGCACTTGCTCTGGCCTGGTGTCATCGCTTGAGCTGGTCTGCTGTAGATGGAGTAACAGAGATAAAAAAATACATTTTCTCCAGGCTTCTACCATTTCCTTTCTTTCTTCACTCTGCTCCTGGGCTCGTTGAATAATTGCTGTTGTCTTTTACAATTTCTCATATCCTATGAGTTTTTGTTGAAATATACTCATACGCTCATTTCATGTCCCTGGTTCAGAGGTCGGCAACCCACAACGTTGAAAGAGCCATATCGGACCAAAACTACACACAAAAAAAAATCGATCTGGATCCGCAAAAAATGAAAAGCCTTATAAAGGTGTTATAATAGATGCAACACATGACCTTAGTGTCTGTATTAGCTATATTAGTCTATTATCAAAATGACTATGTGTCGCAGGCTGGAGCAAATCTTTGTTGACAGGAATGTTGAAATGTAATATTTATTTTGCACATTTCTACAACACTGGAAAACATTAGTAAAACTTCTCAGTGGGTGAGATAACTCTTGAATGTGGCTGTCTTAGAATGGCCAAAGGTATAGATGTATGTGTCCAGTTAAAGGAAACTGCAGGCTGTCTTCTTTTAATGGATTTATTACAATCTTTGGAAAGATTGTAATGTTTGCTCTGGTCTGGAACAACATGGCACACAACTGTCTGAAATGCAGCCAATATTAAATACAGATAATGTGTCATGAGACATGCAATTAGGAATTAAATACACAGAGGACATCATCTGTCATTTCTACCGCTTGTCCCTTTTGGGGTCGCTGGAGCTGTCACGCCAAATTTCTTCCCCCCTACAAAAACTTTTCTCCCGGAAGACATTTGGCGTAACAGCCCCTCTAATGCCTGAAGGACCCCAATGAGGGTGGAAGGACATTAAAGCAGCCCACACAGCTGCCTGTTTTAAAAGCATTATAATTGGCTGTTTGTCATTGGTGAAAAATAACGGTGAGGAAAAAATATAAGCATTCCAGCATGCTAATTTTTCAAACTATTTTTACAGCTGCAACCCTTAAGAGTCATATAACTTGCTTAAAGCAGCCCACACAGCTGCCTGTTTTAAAAGCATTATAATTGGCTGATTGTCATTGGTGAAAAATAACGGTGAGGAAAAAATATTGGCATTCCGACATGCTAATTTTTCAAGCTATTTTTGCTTCGCTAATTTTGCAGCTGTAACCCTTAAGAGTCATATAACTTGGTATTATCACGCCCTTAATTGGAGTCCTTCAGGCATTAGAGGGGCTGTCACGCCAAATGTCTTCCGGGGGGAAGGTTTTTGTAGGAAAGAAGAAATTTGGCGTGACAGAGCCTACCTCAGCTGAATTCGAGCGGTAGGCGGGGTACACCCTGGACAAGTCGCCACCCCTAGTGGTTAGAGTGTCCGCCCTGAGATCGGTAGGTCGTGAGTTCAAATCCCGGCCGAGTCATACCAAAGACTATAAGAATGGTACCCATTACCTCCCTGCTTGTTGGAATTGGGGGTTAAATCACCATAAACGATTCCCGGGCGCGGCACCGCTGCTGCTCACTGCTCCCTTCACCTCCAGGGGGGTAATTAAGGGTGATGGGTCAAATGCAGGGAATAATTTTGCCACATCTCGTATGTGTGTGACAATCATTGGTACTTTAACTTTATAAGTAAAGGAAATTAAATTAGCTCAAATATAACTACAAATGAGGCATAATGATGCATTATATACATACAGCTAGCCTAAATAGTATGTTAGCATTGATTACTTTCCAGTCATGGACTGACTAAATATGCCTGATTAGCAGTCAAAGAAGTCAATTAAAAAAAAATGTAAGTACCAATGATTGTCACACACACAAGCCAGGTGTGGTGAGATTATCCTCTCCATTTGACTCATCACCCTCACATATCCACAAAGCGCACAATTGTGCATTGAAACACACTATATAACATTTGGCGGACAAAATGAGAAGAGTGACAGATTTTACATGTAAACAAACTGTTGCATCACAGGCCACACTATGTTGAGTTAAAAAAATAACCTTAATTAGTTTTCACCAAATAGTCTCTTCAGTGAAGCATACACACAAACATATTAAACAGTGGGCTTTCTAACAATTAGGAAACATTGTGTCATGTTTGTCCTCAAACAAAAAACATACTAAAACAAACAAAAAAAAGTTTCTAAATTTTTAATCCTTTTTTAAAAATGCTCCACTCAGGTGGCACTAAAGAGCCGCATGCGGCTCGAGAGCCACGGGTTGCAGACCCCCGCCGTAGTTGAATAAATGAATGCCCAAAGTCTGCATGCACGCAGGCTTGCTGACCTCTTACTAATTTGTGGAAAGTACTGTAATCTTACTTTCTTTAAACTACTTGCTGGTCTCCCCCTACCCCCCCATCCACCAACCTTTTTTACACACAAGGCCGAAACAACAGTGGCACTGTTGAATGTGATGCATATGGTTAGCGGCAGGAAGTGCTGCACGTTGATTGAAAGGAAAAAGTTGCTCGAGCATTGGCACTGTGTTTGTGTGTTGAATGTACACACAAATTTGCAAGTCGACTCTATTTAATTGATTCATCGTGTTTTGTTTGTGCTTAAAGAGCTGGTGATATGATATATTTTTTTCAGAAACAAATATGTATTCAAATAGAGAAATGAGATAGGATCAGTCAAAATGTTTTTTTTTTCCAACTAATAATGAGACTGAGTTGAAATCATATTCTGAGGGAGGGTGCATGATTCTGCTGCTTTTGCTTTGTTAAAGGGGAACATTATCACCAGGCCTATGTAAGCGTCAATATATACCTTGATGTTGCACAAAAAAGACCATATGTTTTTTTAACAGATTTCCGAACTCTAAAAGGGTGAATTTGGCGATTTAAACACCTTTCAATTGTTCACCTTTTGCAGCAATGACCTTCTCGCCCGTGTCGTCACATCGTGAAGCGACCCGCCATTTTCTCAAACACATTACACACACCAAGTCAAATCAGCTCTGTTATTTTACGTTTTTTCGACTGTTTTCCGTACCTTGGACACATCATGCCTCGTCGGTGTGTTGTCGGAGGGGTGTAACAACACGAACATAGACGGATTCAAGTTGCAACAGTGGTCAAAAGATGCGAAAGTCCCTCGTTTGTTCTGCACACTGTACCTACGACAGAGATGGCAAGAATGTGTGGATATCCTGCGACACTCAAAGCAGATGCATTTCCAACGATTAAAGTCAACGAAATCACAAAGGTGAGTTTTGTTGATGTTATTGACTTATGTGGAGTGTGCTAATCAGACATATTTGGTCACGGCATGACTGCAAGCTAATCGATGCTAACATGCTATTTTAGCTAGCTGTATGTACATATTGCATCATTATGACTCATTTGTAGCTATATTTGCATCCATCCTTTCACCTTCACCCACATTTAATGCCAAAGAAACACATACCAATTGTTGGTTAGAAGGCGATCGCCGAATTCGTCCGCGCTGTCTGTCGTGATATGGCTTTTGTTTCTTCTTTAATTTCGTTCTCGGCACCTGCCTCCACACTCCATCCGTTTCAATACATGCGTGATCTGTTGAATCACTTACGGCGCTGAAATCCGAGTCTGAATCCGAGCTAATATCGCTATACCTTTCTGTGCTATCCGCCATGTTTGTTTCTGTGTGGTCACGCTGTGACGTCATAGGATAATGAACGGGTGGATATAACGACGGTTAAATCAGTAACTTTGAAGTCGTTTTTCGGGATATTGCGTGATGGGTAAAATTTTGAGAAAAACTTCGAAAAACAAAATAAGCCATTGGGAAACTGATTTTTATTGGTTTTAACCCTTCAGAAATTGTGAAAATGTTCCCCTTTAACTACAAATAACCTAGTGATCTGAATTTATACATCCTGTATAGTTCTGGTATGCTCAGTCAATTTTGATATTTGAAACATTTTTCAAGGAAAATCTAAATTGCCCTATCGGTGAACAAGTGCAGAGCACACATGTCGGGGAGTTAGCCACATAGTCAGACATTGTGGCTGCCCCGGAGGTATTCCAGCCAAGTAAGTGAGTGTGTATCAGCTGTGTTTCTCAGATCCTCTGAGATAAAGTTGAACTATACACATACTACATTCCTGTTGCTGTGATGAGGCCACCAATGTCTTTTATCCTAATGGATTCCATCTGACCAATCACAGCGTAGACACATGGCTACAGATAAGACCGTTGGAGCTGGAGAAGTTCCGGTGAAAAAAGCCTCTGATCGGCTCTCAACCCCACACTTGTATCCCCCCACTGCTCCTATCAGCAATCAGATGGGATTCATGTTGAGAGCTTTGCAGAGGCTAGCTGATTGGAGCCAGGCTACACATCAGTCAGAATAAACCCAATGTTGGGCCACGTGTCAGTTTCCAGCTATTCGATTCCAACTTTTGCTTGACCACAACACCTGTACTTTAGTCTTCCAAATCACATGCATTTGATGGCTTCCCGGCTTGATGAAGAACATATGTCTGACTATGTGCTGATAATGACAAAAAAAGGTACCATAAGATCACCTGTTCTGGCCCAACCTGTCAGCCAGCCAGTTTCACTACTGGATACTTACCCAGCACATCTGTTCATGTTGAATAAAAATGGGTCACCATTTTACAACATTTGATCTGCAAAAACACTAATGGAGAGATTACAGCTGCTGTGGTCCCCAGTGGGTAACATTATTTTTTGGTCCAAACAAAGAGGAAAAAAATAATAATAATGGCGCAGGGAGCATTTTACATCAAGCATCTGGGTAATTAAACAGCAATTACTATAGCATACCACAGCTGATGGGGGGGGGGGGGTTAAAAATATGTTATTGACCCTAAAGAGCGTGGACGTGATTCGACTTATCCAAAACACACATAGAGGCGCCCACGGTCAGGTAGCTCTTGGCTCACACGCGTGCAATTTGTCTACATTCAAATGCTTCGACTTTGCCTCCCCTACTTATTGTGCTCTTTGGTAGATCAACTGTAAACTCCATCCCTCTGTCTATTATGTGTGTTCTCTGGGTTTCTAATTCATATTAATAGATTGTGACAGTTTGACCCCACACTGTCACTGTTTGACCTTTGGCTTCCTTTCAAACTATGCACATTTTATTTAGTCAGTGGAAAGCATGCTCAACAAACAAGATGTAAGCTGTCACTCATCACGGCTCTGCATGTCCGGCTAAAAGAGTCAGGGTGGGGCTGTTGGCTTTATGTAGGTGAGCACACCTGCTTTGACTAATTAGGCCTAATTTGGGCCAAACCATGATTGTCAGGAGCTGGGTGTTGCTGAGGGACACTGGACATTTGAAAGTTGTGTTGTCTAAACCTGAATACACTGTGGACAAAAGTGACTGCTTTAAAATGCAAAAGTACTATATGAATACTTTTTAGACATCTGATGGTTATTTATGGTTAAATTTATAAAAGAAGTGTTTTCTTAATTTCCCCTGTCAAATTGGTCCCAGCTAGTGGGCGGGGCTATGGGCTATTTAAGTGGGGA
>NC_084616.1:59803080-59813080 GCF_033978795.1 Nerophis ophidion
TATCGTAACTCGGGATTAGGTCTCTGCTTTTTGCAGATGATGTGGTCCTGATGGCTTCATCTGACCGGGATCTTCAGCTCTCACTGGATCGTTTTGCAGCCGAGTGTGAAGCGACCGGAATGAGAATCAGCACCTCCAAGTCCGAGTCCATGGTTCTCTCCTGGAAAAGGGTGGAATGGCATCTCCGGGTTGGGGAGGAGATCTTGCCCCAAGTGGAGGAGTTCAAGTACCTAGGAGTCTTGTTAACGAGTGAGGGAAGAGTGGATCGTGAGATCGACAGGCGGATCGGTGCGGCGTCTTCAGTAATGCGGACGTTATACCGATCCGTTGTGGTGAAGAAGGAGCTGAGCCGGAAGGCAAAGCTCTCAATATACCGGTCGATCAACGTTCCCATCGTCACCTATGGTCATGAGCTTTGGGTCATGACCGAAAGCATAAGATCACGGGTACAAGCGGCCGAAATAAGTTTCCTCCGCCGGGTGGCAGGGCTCTCCCTTAGAGATAGGGTGAGAAGCTCTGCCATCCGGGAGGAACTCAACGTAAAGCCGCTGCTCCTCCATATCGAGAGGACCCAGATGAGGTGGTTCGGGCATCTGGTCCGGATGCCACCCGAACGCCTCCCTAGTGATGTGTTTAGGGCACGTCCAACTGGTAGGAGGCCACGGGGAAGACCCAGGACACGTTGGGAAGACTATGTCTCCCGGCTGGCCTGGGAATGCCACGGAATCCCCCGGGAAGAGCTAGACACAGTGGCTGGGGAGAGGGAAGTCTGGGCTCCCCTGCTTAGGCTGCTGCCCCCGCGACCCGACCTCGGATAAGCGGAAGAAGACTGATGGATGGATGGATATTGTAACTCATCGAGCATTTCTGAAAAACAAATAATCCGTACCATACAATACCATACATCAATTTAGGCTTAATATTTGTAATTTCAGATTTTTTTCAAATCTGAAATTTACAACATGCATGTGCTTTTCACAAATTCAAGGTCATGTAACGGTAGCAGTTTATCTGCTCTCCTACTTTCGGGGGGGAGTCTGGTCTGGTTGCATGATGCTATTATAAAGTTATCAGTATTGCTGTAAACATTTGGGAGTTGTGTTTGCGTGTGCGTGCGTGCGTGCGTTTTTCTGTGGGTGCATGTTTGTGTGTGCGTGTGTGTGTTAGTTACTTAGTTAGTAAGGTAGACATCTGAAAGGGACATGGCTTAGACAGGAAGTAATTTGCAGCTGCCCCAGCAGGAGGTGTGTATGGTTTGGGGTGGGTTGACATACACAGGTGATAAAGCCTATGCATGTGTGTCTAAATGTGGTGCGTGTGTACGTGTAGTTTGAGTAAGCTCATGCACTGCGGCATGGCAGATGTTCTCACCAGCAACAACCAAGCTCCTGAAACATTGGCCTAACTTCCAGAAAGGCACAGAGCCAGCCCCCTTTTTCCTGTGCCTAAAATGCTTCTCTCTTCAACAATTATTCAGGGTTTTAGACGTTTACCCCCTTTCCTGTATAAATGATCCAAGTTATACATTCCCATATTTTTAGTGAGCAATACCACATGCGGCGGAATATTCTGTTAAATATTTTACTCATTGGCTGTTATTTTGTGTTCGGAAGCCAAGGTAAACACTAGGCTCATAAAGAGTGTAATGATTTGTCTAAGAGCAGTGGTCATATGCTCAATTTCACCTACATCTGGGTTGCGTGGTGTCCATAGGGGCTGGGAGCAAGGCTATGCATGAGTGCAGATGCTTGTGTTTCAACATATTTGTTCTAGACCAGGGGTGCCCATTACGTCGATCGCGAGCTACCAGTCGACCGCGGGGGTTGTGTCAGTCGATCTCGAGCCAGGCTTTTAAAAAAAATAGACCTAAAAATTAGTGATCATCAATCTTCACCAAGACGTCACTTAAATGACATTCACGGTACCGGAGGGTCTTGTGAGATGACGCTGGCTGCTGCAAGATCATTATTATTAAAATATGACCGAGAGGAAGGCGAGAAACACTTTTTATTTCAACAGACTCTCGCGCCGTACCTTCCGTCAAAACTCTAAAGGCCGACTGCACATTTCCTATCTTCACAATAAAAGCCCTGCTTCATGCTGCCTGCGCTAACAAAATAAGAGTCTCGGAAAGCTGGCGTGCACAAGTGATGTGCACGCCAGCTTTCTGAGGGATCGCTTGTGCACGCCAGTTTTCCGAGACTCTGTATTTAGTTAGCGCAGGCAGCATGAAGCAGGGCTTTTATTGTGAAGATAGGAAATGTGCAGTCGGCCTTTAGAGTTTTGACGGAAGGTACGGCGCGAGAGTCTGTCGAAATAAAAAGTGTTTCTCGCCTTCCTCTCTGTCATTTTTTCATAATAATGAACTGGCAGCAGCCAGCGTCATCTCACAAGACCCTCGGATGCCGTGAATGTCAATCAAGCAAGCTACGGAATTTGCCGCCAATGTTTTTCTTGTAAAGTGTATGGAAGCTGGATGAATTAGATGCCAAAAACCAACCACTTTCATGTGGTTTTGTACAGAAAGGACAACTTTTTTTCTCCTCCCTTTGAAAATGTGGGCGTTATCATCATTACTGTCTGATTCCAATCAATGCAAGTCATCAGAATTAGGTAATACACCAACTTAAATTCTTGTCTTCGTGAAAGAAAGACATCTATATGTGTTACACATGCTTGTATTATCATTAAACACATTTAACTTGTTTACAAAAATGTCTCTTTCATAAATAAATATAAATGATATATATAAATGAGGTAGATCCCCTCGAGTTGGTCAATTGAAAAGTAGCTCGCCTGCAGAAAAAGTGTGGGCACCCCTGTTCTAGAGGGTTGTATCTAAATGCTTCTAGAAGGGTCTAGAACCGTGGTTTGTTACCCTTGGTGGTGGTACCGAACCCCACCAATTTCATTTGTGCATTCACCAAACCCTTCTTTAGTGAAAAATATATATATATATTTTTCAAATTCAAGTCAAAGTTCCATTCATTCATTTTCTACCGCTTATTCCCTTTGGGGACGCGGGGGGTGCTGGTGCCTATCTCAGCTACAATCAGGCGGAAGGCGTGGTACATCCTGGACAAGTCCAACTCATCAAAGGGCCAGCACAGATAGACAGACAACATTCACACACTAGGGCCAATTTAGTGTTGCCAATCAACCTATCCCCAGGTGCATGTTTTTGGAAGTGGGAGGAAGCCGGAGTACCTGGAGGGAACCCAGACATTCACGGGGAGAACTTGCAAACCCCACACAGAAAGATTCCGAGCCCGGCATTGAACCCAGGACTACTCAGGACCTTTGTATTGTGAGGAAGACACACTAACCCCCCTTCCACCGTGCTACCCCAAGTCAAAGTTATGTTTTTTTACTAGGGCACAAAATGAATATTGTGTGAACATCACCCTGTTCAAATAACAAAACCAACACAGTGCATGAACTCACAACAAATTACACACCTGCAAAAATGTATGGAAAATTAGAGAGAACATTGTTTGGGGTATCCATAATACTCTATAGGGAGAAGTTTTCATTTACACGATGAGTCGGGTGTGTCTTGACCTCCGCGACAGAGGCTCCACCGAACCCCTGAGGCCGACTCACCGAACCCCTAGTGTTTGATCAAACCCAGGTTAAGAACCACTGGTCTAGAACCTTTCTGCTGTGCTCCTTTGTTTTCAGAAATGTCTTCACATACTAAACATATTTAGCATCAATCCTGTGAGCTCAGGTGCTTCAACCTACTTATTTCCTATATCTTACTGTATTCATGTGTGTTTTCACTCTAAGTTCGGGAAGTAATCGTAAACACTTAACGTACACACGTTGGATTCAGGAATAATACCCCTTTTCCATATGAGTTGGGAATTTGTGTTAGATGTAAATATAAATGGAATACAATGATTTGTAAATAATGTTCAACCCATATTCAGTTGAATATGCTACAAAGACAACATATTTGATGTTCAAACTGATAAACATTTTTTTGTTGCAAATAATCATTAACTTTAGAATTTGATGCCAGCAAAACGTGACAACGAAGTTGGGAAAGGTGGCAATAAATACTGATAAAGTTGAATGCTCATCAAACATTTATATGGAACATTTCACAGGTGTGCAGGCTAATTGGGAACAGTTGGGTGCCATGATTGGGTATAAAAGCAGCTTCCATGAAATGTTAAGTAATGCACAAACAAGGATGGGGTGAGGGTCACCACTTTGTAAGCAAATTGTTGAACAGTTTTAGAACAACATTTCTAAACAAGCTTTTGCAAGGAATTTAGGTATTTTACCATCTACGGTCTGTAAAATCATCAGAAAGTTCAGAGAATCTAGAGAAACCACTGAACGTAAGCGATGATATTACAGACTTCTGATCCCTCAGGTAGTACTGCATCAAAAAACCGACATCAGTGTGTAAAGAATATCACCACATGGGCTTAGGAACACTTCATAAAACCACTGTCAGTAACTGCAGTTGGTCGCTACATCTGTAAGTGCAAGTTAAAACTACTATGCAAAGCAAAACCCATTTATCAACAATATCCTGAAACGCCGCCGGCTTGGCTGGGCCTGAGCTCACCTAAGATGGACTGATGCAAATTGTAAAGGTGTTCTGTGGTCTGACGAGTCCACATTTCAAATTATATTTGGAAACAGAGGACATGGTGTCCTCCAGAAGAAAGAGGAAAATAACCATTCGGATTGTTATAAGCGCAAAGTTCAAAAGCCAGCATCTGTGATGGTATGGGAGTGCATTAGTGCCCAAGGCATGGGTAACTTACACATCTGTGAAGGCACCATTAATGCTGAAAGGGCCATACAGGTTTTGGAACAACATACTGTATGTTGTCATCCAAGCAATGTTATCATGGACACCCCTCCTTATTTCAGCCAAACAAGTGTAACAACAGCGTGGCTTTCTAAAAAGAGTGCGGGTACTTTCCTTGCCCGCCTGCAGTCCAGACCTATCTCACGTTGAAACTGTGGGCCATTATGAAGCGTAAAATACGACAGCGGAGACCCCGGACTGTTGAACGACTGAAGCTCTACATAAAACAAGACTGGGAAAGAATTCCACTTTCAAGGCTTCAACAATTATTTTCCTCAGTTGCCAAACATTTATTGAGTGTTGTTGAAAGAAAAGGTGATGTAACACAGTGGTGAACATATCCTTTCCCAACTACTTTGGCACATGTTGCAGCCATGAAATTCAAAGTTAATTATTATGTGCCAAAAAAAAAAAAATAAAGTTTGAGTTTGAACATCAAATATTTTGTCTTTGTAGTGCATTCAACTGAATATGGGTTGAAAAGGATTTGCAAATCATTGTATTCCATTTATATTTACATCCAACACAATTTCCCAACTCACATGGAAACGGGGTTTTATATGGAAACTCCTTAACTCTCTAATCTTTAAAAACCCCTGAAATCATGAGATGCTTGGAAATGTTTGAGTCGTTATTTGACTGCTTCTTATCCTTACCTGAAGGGTTTGCTGTCTCTATCACATTATTAACGTCTTACTGTACTACAATCCTTTGCCGTAAGTGTGAGGACTACCACTAAAAGAGACTTACGATGGTTTTCCTTTCGTCTGACCTATAATTGTTGTTAGAATATTGGACACTTGTGTTAAACAATGACAATGCGTCAATTCGGAAAGTTTATGCATTTGAAAGTAAGACTGCAAACAGTTAACGATGCGTCTAAATGTTGTGTTTTACAGTCTTTTTTTAAACAATGGGACCACATTGACATCAGTGTGTGCCTGACAAACTTATATGGGCATGCTAGCTCTCACTGCTTCAAGCTGTGTGCTGCTCTACTCTCTGCATTTTGAGCAATGACTTCAACAGCATGTTTGCTCAGGTTTGAGAGGGAGTTAGCTTTGCTAAAAATGTAAATACATTAGTACCTCAACTTAAAGGGGATTGCACTTTTTTTCAAACTGTGCTCGTCGTTCATAATCCTTGTGCGAAACGACAACGAGACAAGTTTTTTTTTTGCATTCTAATTTGTAATAGTCAGCTCATTCAACGTGGCTGGCAATGTTGAATAAGAACAATCCATTCTGCCTCTAAATAATTTTGAAAATGCATCCAAAAACTGCTAAAAATGCTTCATTGACGTTCCGTATGTGATGATCCGTTGCCCAGATCATATTTTGTTTTAGTTTAAGACTCCCTTAGTTCTGTTTCAGCACCCTTAGGTGTGTGTTTCTTGGTTGTCAGGGGTGGTGATTATTTTCACCTGCCTCTGATTAGTGTTTGGGATGCTCACCTGCTCCCGGGCACTAATCAGAGAGCTATTTATTCCTGCCTTTCGCCACACTTGTTTGCTTCGCGCAACTACCTTTATCACCCATTCTTTTGATCCCAGTGCTAAGTTTCGCCTTAGCTCCCTGTGATATTGGCACGCTTGCTTTGTTTTGTTTGTTGGTACCTTGACTGATTTATGGACAATAAATCAGTCTTACCTGCACCTTGCCTCCAGTGTTCCTGCTGCATCTTGGTAGAACGACCCACGTATCACCATGCGACTCAGACGTAACACTGTAACCTGTAAAATGACCAAGCTGAAGCGATATTGTAAGACAGAATACAGAGGAACTATTTTTCCAGCGTAGTAACACATCGCCTTCCGACTGCATTCATCGTAAGCTAGCTTTTGCGTCAGCAGTTGAATGGCTTTTAAGTTTGTAATGCACAACACAATGCGATAGGACACCAACCTGCACTAACTGAAAAACATGAACAGACATATTACGGTAAATGTAAAGTATTAGCCCACATTTCATGTTTTGTTTGTACACAGCTAGCTTGACACTGTATGTAGTTGTGGTAAGGAGCATGAGGTGCTTCATGTATCATAATCTATATTATCGTGACTTACTGGATCGACATTCCGACTTGTCCCGCTGGCCGGGGAAGTCCCCCCCCCCCCAACCCCCACCCCCAACCCAACGCCCTTGACGCAAATCCCGTAGGGGTGATGATAGGATGGTCAACGCCTGATGGTCAGCGCCAGAAGATCTGCGGCCTACCACCATGACCTTGAACTACCTTCCCTCTGTTGCTAGATATCTCGAGATGTATGTTTTAATATGTACTGTATATGTGCTTTGCTATGGAGCTTTTTTCCCCACTCCAGACCGGGCCCCCTTAGGAGCCCAGTCTAGATTGTATTTTTTTTTACTCATCCTTCCCCAGCATTTACCTTTTTCTCATCTTTTACAGGGCGCCTTATGGCGACCCATCAGCGTTCTTGTTCTGTAACCCTGTACACTGTTTGTCTAATCTTGAACAGGTTTTTGCTGAAAACCAAGTTTTGTTGTACTTGTGCAATAACAATAAAGACCTATCCTATCCCATGTGTGTATATATACACACATACATACATATATATATATATATATATATATATATATATATATATAATATAAAGGACTGTCTCAGAAAATTAGAATATTGTGATAAAGTCCTTTATTTTCTGTAATGCAACTAAAAACATGAAATTGTCATACATTCTGGATTCATTACACATCAACTGAAATATTGCAAGCCTTTTATTATTTTAATATTGCTGATTATGGCATACACCTTAAGAGGTGCCAGATCATGCTGGAAAATGAAATCATCATCTGCATAGAGCTTTACAACGGATGGAAGCATGTACACAGCTGCATTGACTTCGGACTTGATGAAACACAGTGGACCAAAACCAGCAGCTGACATGGCTCCCCAAACCATTGCTGACTTGAGGGAACTTCTGTTTTCTAGAGTTCAGGAGTGGCTTGACCATGGGAATACGGCTATTGAAGCTGTATCTGTTGAAAAGCTCTATGGAGATGATGATTTCATTTTCCATCATGATCTGGCACCTGTCAACAGTGCCAAAACCACCAGTAACTGGTGTACTGACCATAGCATTACTGTCCTCCATTGGCCTGCCAACTCCCCTGACCTGAACCTCATAGAGAATGTGTGGGTTATTGTGAAGAAGAAGCGGAAAGACACCAGACCCAATAATGCAAATCAGCTAAAGGCCGCTATTGAAGCATCCTGGGCATCCATAACACCTCAGCAATGCCACAGGCAGATTGCCTCCATGCCACGCCGCATTGATGCAGTAATCAGTGCAAAAGGATTCCCAACCAAGTACTGAGTGCATTAATTGACATTTTCAAATGTTTGATTTTGTTTTGCTGTTATAAATCTTTTTTTTTTTTTACTTTATCTGAGGAAATATTCTAATTTTTTGAGATAGGATTTTTGAGTTTTCTTAAGCTGTATGCCATAATCAGCAATATTAAAATAATAAAAGGCTTGCAATATTTCAGTTGATGTGTAATGATTCCAGAATGTATGACAGTTTCATGTTTTAGTTGCATTACAGAAAATAAAGGACTATCACAATATTCTAATTTTCTGAGACAGTCCTGTATATGTGTGTGTGTGTACATTTACACACTTATATTGTTAGTTTACGCGATAATATTGCATTAACTAAGTTTTTTTTAACGCCAATTTTTTTTTTTTTACCTTGGCACATTTTGTAATGTGGTGATATGTAATGGCATTCAGGAAAATATTGAGCATAAACGCACAAAGAAAGTGGGACATTATAGAAGTGTCAGGTCCAAAGCCATGACAAGACAATTTTATCTTCTATCACCGTGAGCGCAACACACACTTTTATCTTCTATCACCGTGAGCACACACACACACACACACACACACACACACACACACACACACACACACACAAACACACGCACACACTCGAAGGCTCCATTCTCGAACACATTCTATTTCTAGTCTTCTTCTTCTCTACCACTGAGACTAGGTTGAATACTGCAGGCATGCCTGCTACTGCCCTCTGTTTCCCACATCGGGTTATTAAAGTTGTTTACACAATATCACCATTCGTCTATCCATCCATCCATTTTCACTGCAGTATATTCTTTTGTAACCTGTTCTGGTTCATAATTCGCAATTACAGAATGTTTAACGGGCTGAATTTTACATGCTATTAATAAATACAGAAGGTCAAGACATAGCAGTTCAACGATATGAATACATTTAACTCGTGCAACATGTAATGTACAGAATATCAGACATTTTTATTCAGGTAGAAAAAATATCACATTTTACATTACCAAACATCTTTTTACAATCAAAGCATGATCGTAACAATCCACATTTTGTGTTGATAATGTGTGAAACTTTATTGAAACATAGAGTTGCCCCTACAAATTCAAGTGCTTCTGCAGGAGAAATACAAATTCTGTATTTCTTCAAAATACTTAATTTTGGCAAGACACCAACACGCTGCAGGTATTTTTTCTAACTCTCTTTAAAAGGGTGTTTATGTTCTTTTTTTTATTGAGCTGTTTGAAAAATATAATATTTAAATACATTTCATTAAAGCAAACTAATTGTTCAGTCATGGTATAAAAACTTGAACATGATCTGTCTTTGGTCCACTTATTTGTGATGAAAAATTATATTTACATGTATCTACGAATAATTACAATTAATTTGTCACGCCTGTAGATTATGTTTTGTTTTCTGTCATGTCTGATCACGATGGTGTACGGCCATACTACCCTGAGCATCCCCAATCTTGTTTGTTCACGAAGCTAAGCAGTATCTGGCCTGGTTAGTACTAGGATGGGAGACTGCCTAGGAATACCAGGTGCTGTTTGACCTTTGGACTCTTTAAGTTCCTTTTTTTTTTTCACTCCCTGTTTTGTCACCATGACGACCAATCAGTTCACCTGTCATGTCTCACACCTGCTTTCAATCTCCACATCTCTATTTAAGCCTGTCATTTTATGTTGGTCGTCCTGGCGTCATTGTTTCTTTTCATGCTTTAGACATGCCGGTTTTTTCATGCTAAAGTCCTTGCTACTCTTGTCCAGCCATAGTAAGTGTTATTTGCATTATGTTCATAGTTTGTTAAAGTGTTAGTTTTGTCTGTTTACCCAAGTTGTG